>NW_007258621.1:521776-552997 GCF_000164805.1 Carlito syrichta
AGGGTCTTGGGTTTCCTGCTGGCGGCTGGGCTCGTTGCAGGAAGGAATGTTCCCGGGCGCTGGGTGGAGGGCGAGCTGTCCCCAGCCTCCCGGCTAGGCAGCCGGCGAGGCTGCCGAGGCCCCGAGGAGAGGTGATGGAGAATGCGAAGAGGCACGCGTGGAGGGAAAGCGATTTTACTTTGTCAAAGCTTTTGTTCATGTTTCTTACGGCGTTGCCCGCCGCGCTGGTGCTCACCTTCCCGGCTCCCACTTTGTTTTTCCCTGCTCCCTCCGCCCAAGGTTGAATGCGCCTTACACCTGTAACCTGTGGATTTCCCTGCACGTCGCTGCAGACGCACCTGTGCCGGCCAGTGCATTCAAAGCTGTGCCCTCCTTCACTTTTTCAGAGCTTTGTGTTTTGTTTTGATTTCAACTTTGAAATACTTGCAGACTTACAAAAAAAAAAAATTCCCCTCGCATTTGCCATGATTGGCAAAAGACGGTCTAAAATGTTTCATCTGTAGTCGGTTTTGTTAACACAAAAAAAGAATGGGGATTGCTTAACAGAATTATGTAAAGTGTAAAAAGATTGCAAAAAATTTCTTTGGAGTTTAATTTGCCAGCGAATGCTGGCGTACTGTGTGCAAGGAGTGTGACAGGCAGGGAGAAAAGGAGGAGGGAAGGAGATGGGGCCAGGAGTGGGGTAGTTTGCCAGGGTGCAGTCCAAGTGCTGCTTTCACTATTCCCAGGTCTGCTCCACCCAGCCGGTCTCCTCTTGCAAAGGTTCTGGAGATGAGTTGTAAATTACCCCTGAGCTTCCTAGCAGCAAGTGCTGAAAGTTCCTACTTGTTAGGTTCGCACACGTTTTTATTTTGCTTTGTTTTCAGCACTTAAAAACAATGCAATTTGTAATCTAGATTTCCAGTTTTATCCGGAAAAATCTGAAGGTCTGGCAACACAGGACCTATTTTTTCATCCGAAGTGGTTGCTCTTTTATCTAGAACATGTGGCTCCAAGTTTGTCCTGCATCTCCCTGTTGTAATTCTTATTTCCAGCTCTCTTTGGTCATGGCCCCTGGGGGCTGGGAGGGAGGTTCGCAGTTGGTCATCTCTGGAAGTTGAAGGCAATTGTCAAGATTGTCCAGTATTCCCCTCTTTCCCGTCATCTGCAGTGTTTCCTGCACTGTGAACATCAGGGTCCAGGGACATCAGAACCCTGTGCTGAAGTCATCCTGCTGGAAGGAACGGCTTTCAGGTTGACTGCTGCTGGCCACAGGGGAATCTGCCGCCACTGCTGTGCCCAGCTGTGATGCCCAGGCCTGCTTCTCCTCTGTGTGTAGTGCCAGTGGGTTTCCTGAGCTGGGTATATTTTTGTTGTTTGTTTTTCAAGTGAGATGTTGTCTTGGGGGAAAAATGGTCTTTCTCCTGACACTCAACTCCAGATGATGGTCATGCTTCCACTTGTCACCTCAGATTTTAAACCCCAGGTCATTCTTGGGAAGTTTCTAAAAAAGAAAAGAAAATAAATGTTTGGGTATAGCTCCAAGTCTGTGAATGATAATACGGTACAAGGCAGCATGAGGGAGCTAATATTATTCCCTCCGTTGTTCCATATTCTGAATTTAAGGTTAGGGGCAACAGGGGACCCTCTGGACACCACATGAATGACTTCTAGTAGTATAAAATGCTAGTATGTTTTATCATATAATTTCCCCCTGTCTGGTGTGGGCGACTAGAGCAAATCCCTGGGGCTCAGAGCACTTGAGACCTGAATGATAGTCCCACATCTCCCAGTGACTTGCCTAGGACCTTAAAGTAAGTCACCTAAGCTTCCTGAATCTCAATTTTCTTGAATAAAATGAAGAAGTATAGGATTGCCAGGTATGGAACTCAAGGACTACACCTTCTATGCCAGTGTCAGACATCACTAATCAATGATTGTGTTCTTCTTCATGAGCCAGGACTCAGCCTCATCTTCAGCCCTGCCCTCAAGGCAGCCACATCTCTGGACTAGATGATCTCAAAGGGCACTTTAAAAAAAAATGGAGTGAGCAAGACCAGGAGGAGAAGTGAAGTGGCTTCAAATGGTGTCTTTTGTGATCATGCCATTCTGTGCCTTGGAGGAGAAGACAATGTTAGCTCAAGTTCCAAGACTAAAGTTTCACCAGGTTTTTTCTAAGCCACTAATCCTTTTTTCTTTTGCCAAGGAATGAGGGGAGGGGCAGCTCTGCAGGTCTCATGAACACATGTTGGACCTCAAGCTCTAAAGGTCTTCTTCCTCTCCTCATTGAGGATTGCCACCTGAGAGTGTATGTTCCCAGGCCTCGTTATTTAAAAAATAATCCTCACCTGCTTTTTTTATTTGAGCTGGAGTCTTACTCCGTCGCCCAGGCTGGAGTGCAATGGCATGCTCACGGTCACGCCAGCATCGACCTGCTGAGCTCAGCCTTTCCAAAGTAGCCGGAACTACAGGTGCATGCTACCATGCCTGGCTAATTTTTTGATTTATTGTAGAGTTGAGGTCTCCCAAGTTGCCCGGAATGTTCTCAAACCCGTGGGCTCAGGCAATCCCCTCACCTCGGCCTCCCAACGTGCTGGGATTACAGACTCGAGCCACTGTGTCCGGCTCTTCCCTGCTTTTTACAGTGATTGTTCAGAAGCATTTTTAGCAAGTGGCTTAGGGTTTTTGTTTTTGTTTGTGGTAGTACTTGTTTTTATCCTGACCTGGCTCAAAAGTTTTTTTGGGAATGGTATGACCAAGATGGTGAGAGAATCAGAACTTACTGTGACTCCAGACTGGCTTCAGGAGTTTCTAAGAGAGCCCCTTCTAACCAGACAAGAGGCCCAATATAGATCACTGTTACTGTCAGTTTTATAAGTGGGAAGGATTCCCAGAGGCAGAGATGGCAGTTTATTGTTGTTATTAAGAGCTTTATTGAGATATACTTTACATACCATAAAACTCACCCTTTAATTAATTAATTAATCTATTTATTTAAGTCAGAGTCTTACTTTGTCATCCCGGCTAGAGTGTAGTAGCATGCTCTCAGCCACTGCAATTTCGACCTGCTAGGTTCAGGTGATCCTTCCACCTCAGCCTTCCAAGTAACTGGAACCACACGTGTGTACCACCATTCCCGCTAATTTTTTGATTTACTGTAGAGACAAGGCCTTGCCATGTTGTCCAGGCTGGTCTCACACCCCTGAACTCAGGCAATCCTCTCACCTCCACCTCCCAAAATGTTGGGATTACACCATGTCCAGCCTAAAATTCACCCTTTTAAAGTGTACAGTTCAGTGTTTTTTTAGTGTATTCACAATGTTACACAGCTGTCACCACTAATTAATTCCAGAACATTTTCATCCCCCTCACAGAAGTACTGTCTGTTTTCCCATCCTGTGGCCTGTCTGTATGTGGGTGTTGATTGTGGAGCAAAATGGGCTGCATTTGCTTCTAGTTTCCTAGTGGCAGTCTAATGCTGGATAAATTGCCCCTTAGCACATGCGATGGTTAGGTTTGTTTGACTCCTCCAAATCTCATGTTGAAGTTTGATTCCATCGTTGGAGTTAGGGCCTAAAAGGAGGTGTTTGAGTCATAGGAGAGGATCCTTCAGGAATAGAAAAACGCCCTCCCCGGGTAGAGGGTGGTGAAGTGAATGAGTTCTTGTTCTATTAGTTACTGCTAAAAGAGAGCCTGGCCCCTCCTCCCTCCCTTCTTGCTTCCTCTCTGGCCATGGGATCTCTGCACATGCTGGCTCCCTTTTGCCTTCCGCTGTGAGTGGAAGCATCCTAGGCCCTCTCCAGATGCAGATGGTGGTGCCAGGCTTCTTGTATGGCCTGGAGAAGCGTGAGCCAAATAAACCTCTTTATAAGTTACCCAGCCTCAGGTATTCCTTTAGAGTAACCGAGCCAGACTCAGACAGCACCTGTCAGTCTTGAGTTGGCATCAGAATCACCTGGAGGACTTGTTGGTACATAGAGTGCTGTCCCCTTCCCCTCGTTTCTCATTTAGATGTTTTGGGGTGAGGTTTGATCATTTGTATTTCTAATAAACTGCTGCTGCTGATCTGGACTTTTGAACATGCTATTCTCACCACCTGAGAATTCATCTTCACCTTTACCTGACTGATTCCTACTTGTCCATTATATCTCAATTTGGCTTTCTGGAGGAAGATGTCTTTCCTGATATTTGCCCCAGCTAAACTTGGAAGCCCTTTCTCTGAGGCCTCGTCTTGGAGTTTATTACACTGCTTTGTAACTGCTGATTGATGGTCTCTTTCCCCCACTAGACTGTGAACTCCTGGAGGTTTCTGTCTTTTTTGTCTAACACTTGATCCCTGGTTCCTAGCATAGGGCTTTGCTCAAAGTGGGTGCAGTCACCACTGCTAGGCCAGTCTTTCTTGAAGCTTCCCAGAGAGCTTTAACTCCAGGGTCGTTTGGACCTGAGATGGTGAGAGAGAGGCAGAGAGAGGAGCAGGACGGTGGAACAAAACCAGAATCCTCTCCCGTCCATCCTTTCTGGACTTCTCGGCAAACAAAACGACTTGGGTTCCGCATCACTTATTTCTTGCCACAGTAATGCTGTGTAACAACAACCAAAAAATGACTCACAGGCCTGGGGTGGTCGGTTAGGCAGCTCTGCCGATCCTGCCTGTGCTCACTCGCGTGTCTGGGATCGACTGAATGGCTGAAGGCTGATCTAGAAAAGCCTGCGCTAGAGAGAATGAGACACCTTGGGTCTGTACCTTGTGATTCTCATCCCTGCCCTTGAAACTGACTTGGGCTTGTCTTTCTCATGCTGATGGTAGAAGATGAAAGTGAGGAAGCCCCATTACACAGCACTTTTTTTTAATTGTGGCAGAATACAGGATATAAAATTTGCCATCTCAAAAATAAACAGTTCGGTGGTATTCAATGCAGTCATAGTGCTGTGTGAGTCTCACGATTACCCGTCTTCAGAACTCCTTTCATCTTGCAAAGCTGGAGCTCTGTTCCCATTCCACAATCTCTCCCCATCCCCCCACCTTCCCTGGCCCTTGGCACCCACCGTTCTGTTTTCTGTCTCAGTGATTTTAGATACTCTATGTCGTGTCTGTGGAATCCTACAGTCTTTATCTTTTTGTGTCTGGCTTGTTTCACTTAGCGTGATGCCCTCAAGGTTTGTCCATTTGTAGCATGTGACAGAATTTCCTTCCTTATGAAGGCTGAATGATATTCCACTGTATGTACACGGCACATTTTGCTTATTCATCTGTTGATGGACGCTGCGTGTTGCTCCCACATTTTAGCTATTGTGAGCAAATATCTCTTTGAGACTCTGCTTTCAATTCTTTTGGCTATAGATCCAGAAGTGACATTGTGGCATCATATAGTTTATTTATTTATTTACTTTTGATGCAGGGTCTCTCTGTCACCCAGGCTGGAGTGCAGTGGCACAATCACGGCTCACTGCAGCTGCGACCTCCTGACTCGGATGATTCTTCTGCTTCAGCCTCCCGAGTGGATAGGACTGTAGGTGTATGCCACCACAACCAGCTAATTTTCGTATTTTTTATAGAGATGAGGTCTCACTATGTTGCTTAGACTGGTTTTGAACTCCTGGGCTCGAATAATCCTTCTGTTCTGCCTTGGCCTCCCAAAGGGCCAGGATTACAGACGTGAGCTACGTTGCCCAGCCCATTTTTAATTTTTTTGAGGAACTCCCCCCTTACTATTTTCAGCAGCAGCAGCAGCAACAGCACTGCTTTACATTCCCAACAACAATGTACAAGGTCTCCAACTTCTCCACATTCTCACCAACACTTGTTATTTTGTGTTTTTTGATGGGTGTGAGGTGGTATCTCATCATAGTTTTGATTTGTTTCTCTAATGATTATACACAAGCACTTTTAAAGCTTTTGTTAGCCTGGTGTGGTGACTCATGCCTGTAATCCCAGCACTTTGGGAGGTGGAGGCAAGAGGGTTGCCTGAGCCCAGGGGTTCGAGACCAGCCTGGGCAACTTGGTGAGAACTCATCTCTACAATAAATCAAAAAATTAGCCAGGAGTGGTGGTGCATGCCTGTAGTTACAGCTACTTGGAAGGCTGAGGCAGAAGGATCGCTTCAGCCCAGCAGGCTGAGGCTGCGGTGGCCGTGAGCATGCCACTGCACTCCAGCCTGGGTGACAATGAGACACCGACCCCAAAAAAACAAAAACAAAAACAGTCTTTGCTTGTGTCACATTTGCTGATATCCCATTGGCCTAAGCAAGTCACATGACTTGAGTGACATGGTGAAAGGCATGGCTGGTAGGCTGGCTGAGGTAGGGAACTGGGACTATATTAGTGATCTACCATAGGTTCATACTGACACGGCAGAAGCTGACCAAGAATCCAAGCAGAGGCTTTGGTGTTATTGTGTCTTAAAAACACCATGCTGGATGCAGTAGCTCATGTCTGTAATCCCAGCACTTTGGGAAGCTGAGGAGGGAGGATCACTTGAGCTCAGGAGTTCGAGACCAGCTTGGGCAGCAGAGTGAGACATCATCTCTACAAAAAAAAAAATAAAAGAAAAATAAAAAAATAAGCCAGGTGTGGTGGGAAACACACCTGTAGTCTCAGCTACTCAGGAGGCTGAGGCAGGAAGATCGCCTGAGCCCAGGAGTTCGAGACTACGGTGAGCTGTGATCGTGCCACTGCACTCTAGCCTGGGTGACAGAATGAGACCCCACCTCAAAAAAATAATAAATAAATAAAAACACGTGATTTTTTTTTTGGTTTTAATCCTAGTGCAGAGGGACTGTTCAAAGAGGGAGGCTCTTCAGAGATCAGGAAAGGTCCTAATAGCCTGATCCTTCCTTGTACAGGATTGGAGGCTGTCGTCATTGGAGAAGTTCAAGAGAATGTTACCCTGCACTGTGGCAATGTCTCGGGACCGAGGGGCCTGGTGACCTGGTACTGGAACGACTCGGAGCCTGTCTTCCTTGTCTCCTCCAATTCTAACCTCATCCCGGCCGAGCCTCGCTTCTCTCTTGTGAACGCCAGCTCCCTGCACATCGAGGCGCTGAACCTGCAAGATGAGGGGAACTACACCTGCCAGGAGATCCAGAATGAGACTCAGTGGTTCCAAGTGTGGCTGCGGGTGGCCAGTAAGTGGGGCAGGTGGGGACTGGGGCTAAGGGGTGCTCAGAGCCTTGGGCAGAAGGAGGCCACGGTCAGGAACATGCACTTTGGCATCCAATGGCCCGGATTTCATACTGGACCCTACCGCTTGCAAGTTGAGTGACGTTTCACACCTGTGTTTGCTCACTTGTAAAATAGGGATACATATAATTCTTGCATCTTAGAATTGCTGTGAAGAATAGATATCAATTTATAAAGTGCTTTCAGTGGTTCCTGGCATATTAATTTGCTTTTATTTTTAGTTTGTTGATAATGTCATCCTTGCTGTTAGTATAATTTTATTAATGTAACAAAGCTATAGTAACATTGAAGCCAGATGCTATGGTGTGGGCTGGTAGTTCCAGCTACTGAGGAAGCTGAGGTGGGAAGATTGTTGGAGTTCAGAGGTTTGAGGCTGCAGTGAGCTATGATCGTACCACTGCACTTTAACCTGGGCAACAGAGTGAGACACCGTCTCTAAAAAAAACAAAACAAAGCCAGGCACAGGGGCTTATGCCTGTAATCATGGCACTTTGGGAGATTGAGACAGGTGGATTGCTTGAGCCCAGGAATTAAAGACCAGCCTGGGCCACATAATGAGACCTCATCTCTACAAAAAATAAAAAAATTAGCACTCGCCTGTAATCCAACCTACTTGGGAGGCTGAGGTGGGAGGATTGCTTAAGCTCAGGAATCTGAGGCTGTGGTGAGTCATGAGTGTGTGGCTGCACTCCAGCCTGGACGACAGAGTAATACCCTGATATAAAAATAAAAACCCAATGGAGTCAGACTGCCTGAATTCCAATCCTAAGGCTATCTCTTAGTTCTCTGTCACCTTGAGTAAATATCTTAATAGCTTTGAGCCTCAGTTTTCCTCATTGTTAACTGGGGATGATACACTGCATGCATAGTAGTGCTAAGTACAAGGCTTAGCATGAGCCACTCTTGCTAGTATGCTTTCTAGAATAGTCTATCATATCTGCTGATACACACTTATGAATTTAGAGCAGCAGTTTGAAACTACAGCCCGTGGGCTACATCCGATCTGCCACCTATTTTTGTATGGACCGCAAGCTGTGAATATTTTCTACATTTTTAAATGGTTGAAAAGAGGCAAAAGGAGAATAATGTTTGTGATGTGAAAATTATGTGAAATTCAAATGTCAGTGTTCATAAATAAGATTTCATTGGTGGCTGGGCGTGATAGTTCACACTTGTACCCCAGCACTTTGAGAGGCTGAGACAGGAGGATTGCTTGATACCAGAATTTTGAGACCAACCTGGACAACATAGTGAGACTTTATCTCTACAAAAAAATAAAAAAAAAATTAACCATGTGTGGTGGTATACACCTGTAGTCCCAGCTACTTGGGAGGCTGAGGTGAAAGGATCACTTAAGACCGGGAGACTGAGGCTGCAGTGAACTGTGATCATGCTATTGCACTCTAGCCTGGGTGACAGAGTGAGATCCTGACTCAAAAAAAAAAAAAAAAAAAAAGGGCAACCCCTTTGGATCCCCACCCAAGGACAGGAGCAGGAACTTTTCTGTCCTCTCAATTAATCCTGCTTTCTCAAAAAAAAAAAAAAGAAAAAAGAAAGAAAAAAAGCTTTTATTGGAATATAGCCACATTCATTAATTTATCTATGATCTCTGACTGCCTTTGTTGCTACAGTGGCAGAGGTGACTGACTGTGACACAGATTGCATGGCTTGCAAAGCCAAAAATATTTGCTCTCTGACCCTTTACAGAGAAAGTTTCCTGGACCCTGGTTTAAAGGGACATCCATGTTCTAGATCCAGGACATATCATTTAGTAGAAATTCCCAAGTGCTCACTTTACTGCTCAGGACCCAAGTTTACTTGTCTGTGAAATAAAAAAATTTACTTATTCCTTTATTCGATGTATATTTATTGAGAGCCTGATGCCAGGCCCTGTCCTAGGCATTAGGTCACAGTCATGAACAAGACAGACAAGGTCACTGCCCTCGCGGAGTGAGTAGTCTAGAGGGGGAAGACCGATGAGAAACAAGTAAACAAATGCAATGCAGAGACTTGAGATGGGATGACGTGATTCTCTGAAGTACTTTAAATTGGAAGCTTAGAGGGGCGCTCTTGGAAGTCGTGACATTTAAACTGAATGATAAACAGGGCTGCGCGCAGTGGCTCATACCTGTAATTCTAGTGCTTTGGGAGGCTGAGGTGGGAGCCTTCAGGTGGAACTCTTTGAGGCTAGGAGTTTGAGACCAGTCTGGGCAACATAGCGAGACCCCCATCTGCAAAAATTTTAAAAATTAGCTGGGTGTGGTGAAGTGCCTATAGCCCCAGCTATGCAGGAGGCTGAGGTGGGAGGATCATCTTGAGCCCAGGAGTTTGAGGTTATGGTGAGCTATGATTGCAGTACTACTCCCCAGTTTTCTTTTTTAAGAAGAAAAAAGAAAAAGAAAAAAAGAAGAGAGAGGCTTCCAGGCACAGCAAGCACTAGTGCAAGATGGGTTTAGCATGGGGAGAAGTCTGGTGTGACAGCGGCCTTGTATCTAAAGAGGAGAGGCTATGGGAAATATAGGAGACCAGGCCAGATCATATGGGGCCAGGTAGGACTGATGTTATTGAATTATACCCCCTGAAAAGGTAACCTCTGGTACCTACGAATGTGACCTTATTTGGAAATAGTCTTTGTAGATATGATCAAGTTAAGGTGAGGTCATGACAGGGGGCCCTAGTCTAGTTTGACTGGCATCCTTATGAGAAGAAGAAAACGCCATGTGAGGACAGAGACACACAGGAAAAATATCTTGGAACCACAGAGATTGGAGTGACACAGCCGCAAATCAAGGAATGCCAAAGATTGCTGCCCCCACCAAATGCTAGGAAAGAAACAGGGAAGGAGTCTCCCCTCCAGCCATTGGAGGGAGTGCGGCCCCACTGGTCTCTTGGTTTCAGACTTCTGGCCCACCAGAAATGTGAGAGAATTAATGTCTATCATGTTAAGCCACTGGGTTTGTGGTGTTTTGTTAAGGCAGTCATAGGAAACTAATACCCCTGGTCAGGAGTTAGGATTTTATTCTGGGTGCAGGAGAAACTCTTGGAGCTTCCAGCAGGGGCGTGGCATCATTTGATTTGTATGTGGTGAATCTGTGTGTTCTCTAGACAAACTGATCAAGGGTCAGGTGTGGTGGCCTGTGCCTATAATCCCAGCACTTTGGGAGGCTAAGGCAGGAGGATTGCTTGAGTCCAGGAGTTTGAGACCAGCCTAGGCAACATGACAAGACCTTATCTCAACAAAAAATAAAAAATTAGCCAAGTGTGATAATAAATGCCTGTAGTTCCAGCTATTCAGAAGGTTGAGGCAGAAGGATCACTTGAGCCCAGGAGGTCAAGGCTGTGGTGAACTGTGATCATGCCACTGCACTCCAGCCTGGGAGACAGAGTAAGACCCTGACAGGAAAGGAAGGAGGGGGAGGGAGGGAGGGAGGAAGGAAAGAAGGAAGGAAGGAAGGGAAAAGCTGATAAAATAAAAGCCAGTTGTAGGTCCAAGATATTGTTGATCAAAACCAAGGTGGTAACAGTGGCCTTGGTGAAAGCGTACAGATTCAGAAAATATTTTGGAGGGAAACCATCAAGACTTGGTGGGAGGTTGGAAGTGGTGGATAAAGGAAAGAGAGACTTTAAGAACACTTCTAGATTTTGGGATGATGTCTGTGGTTTCTTCCAATTCTCAAAGCTTATGGAATCCGTGAGTGCAGTATTTCTATGTCTGGAGATGCCACAGATAAATTCCTGAATGGCCAGAAATGAATGTGGGTGACATAAAAAATGTCACCCATCTTGACTTTGCTGTTTGGTTCTTACTGTGAACCCATGAGCAAGTGCTGACTGGTTTTCTTCAGTCCAGCTGTCCAAAGGAATTAGCAATTCCTTCATGTCTATATCATTGATAAATGTTTTTTCTTTTGACCACAGAGGATTAAGGTGGCATTACAGCTCTTTAAAAATCATCATTCTCCAGTTTGTGACGACTTAATCTGACACTGATTTGTTAATCATTGGCTAGGTTTATTGGAGGATGGGTTAGTTTCATTATTTCCCTATAGGGAGATAAATGCGAGGTCTTGTATGTGAACTTGGATTTTGAAAGATGTCGCTGAACTCCAGTGGCACTTGGTACTCTCTGCAGGGAAGTCCTTTGCATGTCTGAGTCTTTGTGATGTGATTTGTATTGTGGAACTTTTTTCATTTGGAAATATATGGTGCAGGTTGTAGGGCTTGTTTGTGAAAATAGGACACAGATACACTTTGGTTCACATACTCCAGAGCCCTCTGGGATCTCATTCCTTGCTCCCATCCTGAGAGGGCCCTAGGCAAAACACCAGACACCTCTGGGCACCAGAGAGCCCCTTCTTGCTCTCCAGACAGTGGCTGATGGGGAGGGCTTGTTGTCTCCAATTGGAAAACTTGGCTCTCACTTTTTCATAGAAGATTTGGGACTGTGGATTGGGTTTGATGTCATTGCTATTTCTGGGAGGGCAGTGGTATTGCTGAGTGACCGAGAGCATATACTCTGAGGTCCAGATGCCTGGGTTCACATCCGGGTCCTGCCAGCTGTTGTCTTTGTGACCTTGTGGAAGTCCCCAGAACTCCTCCATCCTTAGTTTTGTCATCTGTGAAATTGAAGGTAATAGAACCTAGTCACAGACTTGTGGCACACATCAATGAGATCAACTAGCATAACTCAGCACACAGTATGCACTGGGTCCGTGTTACTTTGATTGATTGGTTCAGCCGGTGATGGGATTCCCATGGGACGATGCATCTCAAGTTCCCAACCATCAGTTTACATCTGGGTCTTTCCACTAGGCCTTGCTGTGGGTTGGGGACTCTACATGCCCAGATCTTTTCATTGATGTGGTTGCTAACTGGGTCACATTCCGTCCTTTTCTTGAGGAGGACGGTTTGGAAACATTCTAACGTGACCTTGGAATTGAGGGGGAAGTAATGCTGAGACGTGACAACTTGTTTCTGTAAGTGACTTGAAATGTGTGAATAAACAGAGGTGCTATAGAAATGATGAACTGGCTGTGTAACGGTGGGTTTCTCCCTCCTTATCTCCTGGAGCTCTGCTTATCCATCAGTGGACACTTGGTGCCTCTGCTTTCTGGGAGTCAGAATTTTCTTTTCTTTTTTCTTTTTTTTGAGACACAGGGTGTTACTCTGTCACCCAGACTAGAGTGCAGTGGTGTGATTCTAGCTCACTGCAGCCTTGATCTCCTGGGCCCAAGCAATCCTCCCACCTTGGCCTCTGGAGTAGCTGGGATTGCTGGCAGTGATGGTAATCACGCCTAGCCAATTTTTGTATTTTATTGTAGAGATTGAGTCTTGCTGTGTTGCCCAGACTGGTCTTGAATTTCTGGGCTCAAGCAAGTCTCCCTCCTTGGCCTCTCAGAGTGTGCTGGGATTACAGGTAGAAGTCAGTTTTTCTATAGGCCTGGGGTGATTTAACCTGCCTAGGATGGGCACCTGCAGAGTGATTTTGTCACTCATCCCATGACCTTAGAGTCTATGCTGCGACCTGTTGATTTAAAGATGAGATTGAAGAAATTGCCATCGTGATTATGACTCAACTCCTAAAAGTTCGGAGACTCTCTGGTTCAGAGCAGTTCAGTGCTGCCACAGCTGTTTATTTCATTCTCTTACCCATTCCAAATTGGAGTGACCATGAGGTTGGCACAGCTGTGCATTTACCTACAGAAAGGATGGGGACAGGGAAGGTAGTACAACTCTTAATACATCCTGGTAGACTTTGTGCTTTTTTTTTTTTTTTTTTTTTTTTTGAGTTGGAGTCTCACTCTGTCGCCCAGACTGGAGTGCAGTGGCCGCTCCCGGCCACTGTAGCCTCGGCCTGCTGGGCTCCGGCTATCCTTCTGCCTCAGCCTTCCGAGTAGCCGGAATTACAGGCATGCGCCACCACGCCCAGCTGATTTTTTTATTTATTGTAGAGATGAGGTCTTGCTGCCCAGGCGGGTCTCGAACCCACGGGCTCAGGCAATCCACTCACCTCAGCCTCCCAAGGGCGCGGGATTACAGGCTGAGCCACCGAGCCCGGCGACTTTGTGCTTTTTAAGGTCTCGTCTCTTATGCATTTGGGGAGCCGAGTGATCAAATGAAATACCCCATGAACTACCCATGTCAGATTTCATGGGACGCAGTGCCAGGCTCTCCCTGTGTCTATTTTGCTCAGGATGAACAAGTGTTTAGGGAACATTTGAACCAGTTGGCCCATGGGCGATGAGGAAGCTGGTTTGTATCAACCTCCAAGAACCCCTTAGCGTTCAGCTGAGTTTTGGGGCATGGGGAGTACTCCTGTCTAGCCTGTGATGGGGTCGACACTCCAAACTTCCAAGAAAGGGAGTCCCAGGGAGGATCCACATTCCCTGACCGATATATACCTACTGGCTATGTGGTTCCGTGTTGGCAACGGTGTCACTGTGCCTTTTCACAACGTAGGGTCCTAGGAAAAGGGAATGTTGGGTGCACCAAAGATAAATTGTTGGCCCCTGTCAGAAGAGGGGATGATTTTTGTCCAAGGACTGATGTATTTGGGTCTTGCCAAGCTTATCTGAAGCAGAGATGGGTGCCTATAAAAGTGTGAAGACCTCTGGGTTGGGCTCTTTGGGCAGGATCAGCAGTCACTAGGGAGGTTGGGAGGCAATGGACTGTCACTTTTGCCTATGAAAGTGACATCAGAACAGTCTCTGTAAGTTTCCCTGAGGGTCTTATCCCATTGTAGAACTTCATGTCCACTGAATTGCAGATCCTACATGGTACATTCTTAACTCATTAGGCAAGGGAACTTCCCCTGTTAGCAAGGAACCCAAGATACTGAGAGGTAAATGAACCCTTTGCAACCCTTGACTGGACAACTGATAGTTATGGTGAGGAAAGAAAGAAGTGAGTTCTGATGTCAAGAATGACAGCAGAGGATAGGAAGGCTGCAGCAGTAAATTGTTCTAGAACAGGACTCAGCAAACTTTTTCTGTAGAGGGCCAGATAGTAAATATTTTAGTCTTTATGATCCAATAGGAAAGACTGAAGATATTCTAGAAGTGCTTTTATAATAAGAGACAAAACACATTTTCACTTTTTTGGGGGGGGGAGACAGTGTCTTACTGTGTTGCCCAGGCTGTAGTGCTGTGGCTATTCATAGATGTGATCTTAGCGTCTGACAGCTTTGAACTCCTGGGTTCAAGCAATCCTCCTGCCTCAGCCTCCCAAATAGCTGGGACTACAGGCACATGCTACATGCCTAGTGACAAATTTCCACATCTTATTTATTGAAAAGATTAAAAATATAATAATAATAAAGTACTTTTTTGGTAGTACGGTTCTACTAGTGTGAAGAATAGAACTCTGTTTTGAGGGAAATAGTATTTCACTTAAGTACTGGGATTCAAAGCTGGTGCTATCTCGCATCAGCTTACCCGCAAATGTTCGTCAGTAAAAATCACCCTGAGATCGTGGGTTATGTAAAAACAGGGAATGGACTGTTGTCTGCTGACCCCTATTCTAGAATCAATCTACAGGTAGACTACTGATAATCGCGCCAGATAAAATTTACTGAATATTGGCCAGGCTAAGTGTTCTTGCTTAGATTATCTCATCGGATCCTTCAATAACTCAGTGATATAGGTCATTGACCTTTTTCCATTTTATGGGAAGTACGGGAAAGTGAGAATGAGAAGGATGGGCCCTTGCGTAGGGTTGTCCATCAGTAGGTGGCAGCAGGATTTACACCCATGTCTGTCTGGATTCAGAGTCCAAGCTCGTCACTATGAGGCCAAGATACATATGTGAAAACAGGTTGAGAACTGACTTGACTATGACCGAGGCCTTGATAAAACGCTGAACTTTTGTAACCTCCCCCTGTTTTTATTTATGTACCTTTTATTTGTTTGTTTGTTTCCTCCTCCATCTGTCTGTCTCTCCAAGTGATTGCTCCCATTACCCTGTAAGCAAAAAGGTCTGGTGGTTTCTGTTTAGGGATATCAGGGGCATGGAGAGAGGGGGAGAGGGAGGGAAACTGGTGCCTCTTTCTTTGTAGAGGGAGAACCTCAGGGAATCCAGAAAATGGTATCAGCTTTACTCAAGAAATAAGATTTGCCGGGCGCAGTGGCTCACACCTGTAATCCCAGCACTTTGAGAGGCAGAGACGAGAAGATAGTCAGAGCCCATGGGCTTGAAATCAGCCTGGGCAATCTGGTCATCTCTACAATAAATTAAAAAATTAGCTGGGTGTGGTAATGCACGCCTGCAATTCAGCTATTTGGAAGGCTGAGGCAGAAAGATCCCCTAAGCCCAGCAGGTTGAGGTTGTGGTGGCTGTGAGTATGCCACTGCACTCCAGCCTGGGTGATAGAATGAGACTCTTACTCCAAAAAACAAAACAAAACAAAACAAAAGGAAATCAGACTCAAGGGTTTTCTAGATGAGCTGTGACCTTGGAATACTGAACAATTCAGTAGACCTTTAGGTTGTCTCATGTGCTTTAAAAAAAATAAAAATTCTTCCACTTGCTTCCATCTCAACCACTCCCTGTAACCAATACCATATCTGGCTGAGGATTATACTGGACAAAAGTGCCTCCCAGCTGGTTTCTAGGGATTCACACTGTCTATGTCAGGCCACTGAGACACCCCCTTCCCCAGGCCACAACATGGAAGACACAGATTTGTCTGAGCTAACACACTATTTTTGCTGGCCCTGGTGTTGGCTGCCAGTATCGTGGAGGAACCCTATGCTCAACTGGCTGTGTGCCACCTCTGGGCACACCCTGGGACCTGCTGGTCCACATACCTAACTGACAAGCCATCAGCAGAGAATGGGACATTTAAGCACCTCCCAGACCACAGTATAAGTTTTTTTCCCCAGATCCTTGGTGGGATGTGATGTGATTCCAGCAGACCCCTACAACTATTAGGAGCCAGCCCCAACTTGACACAAATATCGTCCTTAGAAACCCCCAATTTCTTTCTTTCTTTTTTTTTTCTGAGTTGGAATCTCACTCTGTCTTCCAGACTGCAGTGCAGTGGCATGCTTACAGTCACTGCAACCTCGACCTGCTGGGCTCTGGCGATCCTTCCGCCTCAGCCTTCCAAGAAGCCAGAACTATAGGCGTGCCCCACCACACCTGGCTAGTTTTTGATTTATTGTAGTAATGAGGTCTCGCCAAGTTGCCCAGTGGGTCTCGAACCTGCGGGCTCAGGCAATCCACTCGCCTCGGCCTCCTAAAGTGCTGGGATGACAGGCTGAGCCACCGAGCCTGGCAAAAAACCCCTCAATTTCTGTAGTTATACAATAGGCTTAGACATGGTGAGATAGATGGTGTGCTTCAAAGAGCTCTGTTTAGGAAAACCTTTTCCTCCCCCAAATGATTTTTTTCACTGGCCGACTTCTGTTCCAAATTTTACAGCCATAGATTTCCTTTGCCTAAGCATTGCCCTTCCTAGATTTTCTATTTACTTACTTCTTTGAGACAGGGTCTTGCTCTGTTGCCAAGGCTAGAATGCAGTGCGGTGACCCTAGCTCTCTGAAGCTTTGACCTCCTGGGTTCAGACAATCCTTCTACCTCAGCCTCCCAAGTAGTTGGGAATACAGGTGCATACCACCATGCCTAGCTAATTAAAAAAAAAATTTTTTTTTAACAGAGAGGGTCTTGCTATGTTGCCCAGGCTACTTGTGAACTCTTGGCCTCAAGCAATCTCCCACCTCAGCCTCCCAAAGTACTGGGATTACAGGCATGCACCATTGCACCCAGTCCTGAATTTTTTTTCAAAAAAGGAAGTCTCTGGGAGAGGTAGCACACTAAGTTGCTTTAGTATGAACAGCTTTTAGATATACTCTTTAGTATGAGCAGCTTTAGTATGAACAGCTTTTAGATATGAACAGCTTTAGTATGAACAGCTTTTAGATATACTCTCAAAATTTAGTATGAACAGCTTTAGATATATTCTCAAAATTTTTTACATTAACAAATAATAATTGCACGTATTTATGGGGGAGATATATTCTTTCTTGAAGGGATGTGGGATGGGAACATACGACGTGACAATTCAGGAGGCCCTTTAGATTTTCTCAAGGACATGGGACCCAGGTGCGCTGGATGACAGTGGAGGGCGGGCCTTTCAGGGGATAATGCAAGGGGAACCAAGATGAGGCCTAGTGATTTGTCAAGTGCTTCCCACATGCCAGGGAGTGTCCTGAGCGCTCTACTGTACTAACTCATTTCATTGTCACAACCACCCTGGGAAGTGGGGACCGTCATCATCCCATTTTACGGATGAGGAAATGAGGCCACGGAGGCTAAGCAGTTTGCCCAAAGTCACACTGCTAGCTTGTTTCTTGTTTTTCAGTATGATACCATGCTGGGGGTCCCCAACACCACCCCGGGTTCAGTGATTCTCCAGGACTGACAGGACTCAGCCTGTAGTATGATTTATTACATCAACAGGGCACAAAGCAAAATCAGGAAAAGGAAAAGATGCATGGGACGGAATTTAGGGAAACCAGGTGTAAGCTTCCAAGTCTTCTCTTAGTGAAGTGGCACAGGACAAACTGAGATCGTCCAACAAGTTGTGGCAACACATGTCAAAATGTCTGCCAGTGCGATTCATTTGAGACTCAGGGCCCAAGGTTTCTATTCGGGGGTCAGTCATGTAGACAACTTCTGCCTCGTACCTACCAGAACCCCCAACTCCCAGAAGGAAAGTAGGTGTTCAACATAAACTCCATTGCCTATACTAACAGTTTGGACACAGTGAGCCACTCTTGTCAGTTCTGGGAATGGTAGAAACACTCCCAAAATCCAGGTTCCCGGAAGTCAGCCAAGGGCCAACCTTGCAAGCCGGTCTTCCTAGGGAGTGCAGCCTCAGGTCTGCTCTGTTAATTCTTTTTTTTTTTTTTTTTTTGAGTCGGAGTCTCACTCTGTTGCCCAGACTGGAGTGCAGTGGCACACACACAGCCACCGCATCTTCAACCTTCTGGGCTCAGGCAATCCTTCCATCTCAGCCTTCCAAGTAGCTGAAACCACAGCCACACACCACCACACCCAGCTAGTTTTTATGATTTATTGTAAAGATGAAGTCTTGTCAAGTTATCCAGGCTGGTCTCGAACCCGTGGGCTCAGTCAGTCCTCTTGCCTCCGCCTCCCAAAGTGCTGGGATTCCAGGCATGAGCCACGGCATCCAGTACTGCTCTGTTAATTCTTTTCTGCACAGATGTCCTTTCCACTCTGCAGTGCTTTTAAAAAGGAACAATTTACCCTTTCCCTCTTTCTGTAAGAATTGATTCCTTTGGTCAGGCACATGGTGGCTCACTCCTGTAATCCCAGCACTTTGGGAGGAGGCTGAGGTGAGATGATTGCTTGAGCTCAGGGGTTCAAGACCAACCTGGGCACCTTGGTGAGACCTTGTCTACCTTGGTGAGACCTCATCTCTCCAATAAATAAAAAATTAGCTGGGCGTGGTGGCATGCACCTGTGATTCCAGCTCCTTGGAAGGCTGAGGCAGAAGGATAGCCTGAACCCAGCAGGTGGAGGTTGCAGTGGCTGTGAGTGTGTCACTGCACTCCTGCCTGGGCGACAGTGAGACTCTGACTAAAAAAAAAAAAATTAAAAAAAGAAAGAAAGAAAGAAAGAATTTATCCCCCTAGTAGATGTCACATAATTGCCCAGGATTCAATGAAAGACATTATCAGGGAACTGAGCACAGCATTTATTTGTCACATGGTAAGTATTTGACAGCTACTATTAACCTCCTTATTGGCTGCTTCCTGATCCTGTATGTGTCTGTTAGAGTTGGTAAGGAGCTAAAATGAACTCTTACATAATTAATTCCCTCCCCATTCTCCCTGTCATTCCCAGGTGGCCCCTATCAAATTGAGGTCAACATCTCGGCCACCGGCACGCTCCCCAATGGCACTGTCTACGCAGCCAAGGGTTCCCAGGTGGACTTTAGCTGCAATAGCAGCTCCTGGCCTCCGCCCATGGTTGAGTGGTGGTTCCAGGCCCTGAATTCCAGCCGCGAGATCTTTAGGAACAACTCAGTGCTCAGCTCTTTCAAGCTGTTACTGATGTCACCAAACCTCCAAGGGAACTACACCTGTTTGGCTGTGAATGAGCTCAACGGGAGACAGGCAAAGGTGACCACCGAGCTCCTGGTCTACTGTGCGTAAGAAGTGCTCCCCCTCCCCAACTTCTTCACCTTAACCCTTTATGAACTGCATGTGTGTATCTCTCTTTCTTTTGTCTTTAAGGACATCCTCACTGTATGGGTCCAAGCATGCTTCTATGGCTCCCTCAATATACATGTACACACCCGGGGCCTGCTGCCTGTCAGGGAGGGAGTCACCCCTTCTAGAAGCTTACTGCTAACCAGGGGTTCAGGAGAGTCCCTGCCAACCACAGAGGGAAACTCATGCAAAGCCTCATGCACTCTTTTTTTAAAAAATGAGGTGTAAGTACATAATCCTAACAATGTAAAAATGCAGGCTAGGTGCAGGGGCCAATGCCTGTAATCCTGGCACTATGGAGGCCAAAGAGGGAGGATTGCTTGAGCCCAGGAGTTTGAGATCAACCTGGGCAACATAGCAAGACCCTGTCTCTATTAAAAAAAAAAAGAAAAAGAAAAATTAGCCAGGTATGATGGTATATGCCTATAGTCCCAGCTACTTGGGAGGCTGAGGCAGGAGGATCACTTGAGTCCAGGAGGTCAAGGCTACAGGATCATGTCACTGCTTTTCAGCATGGGCAACAGAGTAAAACTCTGTTTCAAAAAAAAATTAAAAATTAAAAAATAAAAATAAAAAATTGCACAATTAGCTGGGCACGATGGCTCATGCCTGTAATCCCAGCACTTTGGGAGGTCAAAACGAGAGAATTGCCTGAGCCCATGGGTTTGAGACCAGTCTGGGCAACATGGTGAGACCTCGTCTCTACAATAAATCAAAAAATTAGCTGAGCATGGTGGTGCGACTCTGACTCAAAAAATAATAATAATTACACCATTCAGTGGCATTTAGTACATTCATAGTGTTGTGCAATCATCACCTCTATCTAGTTTCAAAACATTTTCATCCTTCCTAACGGAAACCCTGTATCCACTAAGCAGTTACCCCATTCCCTCTTCCCCCCAGCCCCTGGCAACTACCTATCTGTATTCGTCTCTATGGATTTGCCTGTTCTGGATACTTCCTATGAATGGACATACAATAAATGGCCTTTTGTGTCCAGCTTCTTACACTTAGCTTCAGGTTTTTGAGGCTTATCCATGTCGTAGCATGTGTCAGTACTGCATTCCTTTTTATTGCTGAATAGCAGTTTGTTATGTGGATCTACCATTGTTTATTTATCCATTTATCCAGGTTGGGTGCAGTGGCACACACCTATAATCCCAGCACTTTGGGAAACCAAGATGAGAGGATTGCTTGGAGCCAGGAGTCTGAGACCAGCCTACGCAACATAGCGAGACCTTGTCTCTACAAAAAAAAAAAAAAAAAAAAGCCAGGCATGGTAGTGTGTACCTGTAGTCTCAGCTACTCAGGAAGCTAAATGAGAAGAATGGCCTGAGCCCAAGAGGTCAAGGCTGAGGTGACCTATTATTGTGCCACTGTACTCCAGCAGCCTGGGTGGCAGAGTAAGACCCTAAGTCATAAAGAAAAATATATATACATAATATATATTAATATATTATCTATGTGTATGTGTATGTGTGTGTGTGTGTGAGTGTATGTGTGTATCCATCTTCCTTTTTTTTTTGAGTTGGAGTCTTACTCTGTTGCCCAGGCTGGAGTGTAGTGGCACTCTCACAGCCACTGCAGCCTCGACCTGCTGGGCTCAGGTGATCTTTCCATCTCAGCCTTCCAAATAGCTGGAACTACAGGCATGTGCTATCATGCCCAGCTAATTCTTTTGTGTGTGTATTTATTGTAGAGATGCGGTCTCCCCAAATTGCCCAGGCTGGTCTTGAACCCCTGAGCTCAGGCAATCCTGTTGCCTCTGCCTCCCAAAGTGCTGGGATTACAGGCTGAGCCACTGCTCCTAGCCTATATATTCTTTTTGTGAATTGAGTGTGGCCATCACAGTCAGCCGGCCCTCTGGCATGTTTTGAACCAGCAGCAGTCCTTAAGTCTTCATTTTGGGGATGGAGAAACACCAGCCAGACACTCCTATATGCAAAAATCTTGAATGGAAACCCCTGTAGAAATGCAGAGTGTACTCACAATCCATACTCATGAAGGGAAGCATCAAAACAACAAGTTAGCAGGCAGGATAATGACACTTTACGTAATTCCTGTGATAATCAGAGCCTTTATAAGGCCCTATATTCTCAATCACAAATGACAGTTATTGAATGTAAAGTCTTACATGCTTGTTGTAGGAAATGCATGCGCATAAAGAACAGTACTTGTTATAACCATTATTATGAAATATTTCCAGTCATTTTTCTCACAGATGTTACATATCCACTCATCCCTATCAGATCCAAATTTATTTCTAGATTTTCTATATATTACATAAAATGGATGACAATAGATACATAAGATATATGAAAATATAGGTATTAATGCATATGGATTATATTGGATTTACAAGTTAGTAATCTACTGAAGTTGTGGGTTTGTGTCTGTGTGTTTAGTAGCATATGTACCTGGTACATAAACACAAGTATAAAGAAACACATGTCCGGGCTGTGGTGTTTATGAAGTCTTTGTCTGCCCGTAACATCCAGTCCTCGACACACCCCGAGGCAGACACTGTTAGTTTCTAGAGGCCAGCACTGCCCAGTGGAACTTTCTGTGATGATAGGAATGTTCTGCTCTGCTGGGCTCGGTGGCTCAGCCTGTAATCCCAGCTTTGGGAGGCTGAGATGAGCGGATTGCCTGAGCCCACAGGTTCGGGACTTGCCCAGGCAGCTTGGCGAGACCGCATCTTTACACTTAATAAAAAATTAACTGGGCATGGTAGTGTGCCTGTAGTTCCAGCTGCTTGGAAGGCAGAGATGGAAGGATTGCCAGAGCCCAGCAGGTCAACACTGGGGTGGCCGTGAGGGTGCCACTGTACTCCAGCCTGGGTGACAGTGAGACTCCAACTCAAAAAAAAAAAATTAAGCCGGGCTCGGTGGCTCAGCCTGTAATCCCGCACCTTTGGGAGGCTGAGGTGAGTGGATTGCCTGAGCCCGCGGGTTCGAGACCCACTTGGGCAGGCGAGACCTCATCTCTACAATAAATAAAAAAATTAGCTGGGTGTGGTAGCGCGCGCCTGTAATTCCAGCTACTCGGAAGGCTGAGGCGGAAGGATTACCGGAGCCCAGCAGGTTGAGGCTGTGGGCTCCAGTCTGGGCGACAGAGTAAGATTCCAACAAAAAACAAACAAACAAAAAAAAATTTGCCAGGTGTGGTGGCACGCACCTGAAGTTCTGGCTACTTGGAAGGCTGAGGCAAAAGGATGGCCGGAGCCCAGCAGGCTGACACTGGGGTGATCGTGAGCGTGCCACTGCACTCCAGCCTGGGCAATGAAGTGAGAGTCCAACTCAAAAAAAAAAAAGAATGTTCTGCTCTGTGTAGTCTAAGCAGCAGGCACTTTTCACGTGGTTACTAAGCACTTAAATGTAGATGGAATGATGGGGGAACTGAATCTGTAATTTCATGTAATGTAATTACTCTAAATTTCAGTAGCCACACGTGGCTAGTGAGAAACACAAAGATGAATAAGACCCAGGTCCTCGGAGATTTAACACCCAGCAGAGGAAACCTGACTGTTGTCAGGCATGAATGATGTTGTCAGTGCGCTAGGAGTGATCTCAAGGTACACTCACCGGAGCTAGTGTTTCTCTGAGACCCTGGTTCTGCCATCCTTTGAGCCATCCTGGTGGCTGATCTTGGAGACCGTGACTCAGTCCCTGTTGTCCTTTGGTGCTTTGCAGACCCCCCTCCATCAACTCCTCGGTGCTACGCAGAGGCGTCATCAGGATCGTTCATGCTGCAGCTCACGTGTCGCTGGGATGGGGGATACCCTGACCCTGACTTCATGTGGACAGAAGAGCCAGGAGGTGTGATCGTGGGGAAGTCAAAGCTGGGGGTGGAAATGCTGAACCAGTCCCAGCTGTCGGATGGCAAGAAGTTCAAGTGTGTCGGGAGCCACATAGTGGGGCCAGAGTTGGGAGCCAGCTGCATGGTGCAGATCAGTGAGTCCCTGTCCTGGGGTTCCCCTGCCTTCCTTTCTCCTGGAGAAGCATTTGAAAGTAGTTCTGGGAAAGAAATCCCAGGCTGTCAGAATGAACTGAATTTCTTCCCTTTTCTCCTTTCTTTTGCTTTATGTTGCATTCCTTTCAAACTTTTTTTTTAATTTTAATTTTTAAAATATAGACAAGCTCTCACTATGTTGCTCAGTTTGGCCTCAAATTCCCGGCCTCAAGCAGCCCTCTCGCCTTGGCCTCCCAAAGTGCTGGGATTATAGGCATGAAACCACTGTGTGGCTCTTTCAGACTTCAAAGATGCTTAGCCACCCTCTTGGTTCTAGCCCAAGCTGTTTTTCACTTGACAAATACTAATCTAGCACCTGCTGTGTGCCAGGTACTGTTTCTACGTGCTGAGGATAGAGCAGGGAACAAGACAGATGAGGTTCATGCATTAGTGAGCTCTTGTGTCTTAGTCTGTTACGGTTGCTATAAAGGAGTACCTGAGGCTGGGTAATTTAGAAATAAAAGAGGTCTGTGTGGCTCACAGTTCTGCAGAAGGCTGTACAAGAGGCAAGGCACCAGTATCTGCCTGGCTTCTGGGGAGGCCTCTGGCTGCTTCCACTCATGGTGGAAGGTGATGAGAAGCTGGCATGTGAAGAGATGGCGTGGAGAGAGAGGAGGAAAGGGAGAAAGAGGGGAGGTGCCAGGCTCTTTTTAACAACCAACACTTGTGGGAACTAATAGAGTGAGAACTAAGCCCCCACACTGCCCCAGAAATCATTAATTTCTTCATGAGGGGTCTGTGCCCTGACTCAAGCACCCCCCCGACCCCTGCACTGGGCTCCACCTCCAACATTGATGATAAAATTTCAACATGCAATTTGGAGGAGACAAACACCCGCACTGTAGCATCTTGTTATGTAACAAATTACCCACCCAAATAGTGGCTTAAAACAACATGAACCACTTATCATCTCATGATTTCTGTGGGCCAGGAATTCAGGCAAGATATCTGGCATCTTAGTTGGACGACTGGAAGGTTGGGGTCTGCAATCATCTGAAAGATTCAGCACTTGCTGGCGAGCTGCTCTTTCTCCAGGTGGGACTCTGGCATGGCTGGCTTCCTCCCAGAGCAAGTGATCCAAGTTTCAGTGAGCAAGGTGCAAGCTATCCTGCTTATGACCTAGCCTGGAGTTACATGGCATCTATCTCTTCTGCTACATTGTGTTTACTAGAAACGAGCCACTAAAGCAAGATAGGTCCAGATAGTAATAATAATTATTACGAGGATAAAATTGTAGGTGTAAAGGACAGTCTTCTGTAAGAAGAGGGCTACTTTTCCTAGGGTGGCAGGGAGGTCTCTGTAAGAAGAGGGTTATTTTGTCTAGGGCGGCAGAGACAGTAATATTTTAAGCTCTTATATGGATATATCACAACATCCAACTGGCCTCATTAGTACCTGACACACGACGCTCCAGTCACCCTGGTCTTCTCTTGGTTCCTGAAATTGCCAGGCTTGTTTAGTATTTAGTATTTGCTGTTCCCTCTGCCAAGAACACTCAGATCACAGATCTTGACCTGGCTGGCTCCTTCTCATCCTTCTCATTGGTTTTAGGGCCCACCTTGAATCTAGGATGACTTCATCTTGAAATCTTTAACCAATTACATCTTCAAAGACCCTATTTCCAAATAAGGTCACATTTGGAGGAGGTTCTGGGAATGTGAATTTTGGGGGGTTTCCAGGAGGTGCTGATGCTGCTTGTCCCTGGCTCATACTTGGAGTAACAAGACCCTTGCAGCGGGAAAAGGGTCTCTGGATTATTTCACGTGACAGGACTAGTAAATTGATGAAAGATAATGTTACTGTCCACCTCAGAGAATGCAGAAAACTGCATAGCCCCCCAAGAGGATGGAAAGTGATGCTTTTGGCGGTTCCAGCCACCCAGATCTCTTTAAATAGCTCGTAGTTCCCTAACTCAACACATGATAAGCTGCTGCATCAGGCTGCCCAGTATGTGAAGGCCCCAGGATGCTCTCCATCTCTTACAGATCTTGGAGGCTCCCAACAGTTCCCCAGCCCCTCACCCTACCCTGCACACAGCGTCATCTAGAACTGAACTTATTGAACATATAGGTGCCACACTGGCTGAATGTGGGTGACTCAGCCTTTTGAGGGGTGAATGCTCTGCTTCGCAAAGTAGATCCCTGAAGGTGACCTTTGTTGGAGGGAGAGGGAGGGGTCACCATGGGGATTATTTGTTTTGCTTCTAATAAAGGATGAGGGGGCCGTTTCTAAATCTTTGGTTTGGGGGGTGTCCCAAAATAGAAACATACTGATGATGCTTGTCATAGCTGCTGGCTTTGCGACCCCAAAGGAAATGTGAGTAAACAACAGAGAGGGGAAAGTACAGTTTAGCCAGGTGGAGGGAAACTGACAGTTGGTTTAGGAAGGGCACCTCCTGTGTGTTTCCCAAGCAAACTTAGGTTTTGTTGACTTGAAATAGAACATGAGGCCTTTAGGCCATTCCACCCCTATCAGCCCTTTCCTCCTTCCTTCCCTCTTCCCTTTGCCCAGGATGTGAGCTGGGAAACCCTGGACGTTCCTTGGGAACAACTGCCAAAGGATAGTGTGGTTTCACTCTCCCAGGCAGACCCTACTCTCTGTCCCTTACATGCTGAATGGACAGACAATACATTCCACAAGATGAATTTGCTACTTCTACCAGGAGGGTGTGTGTTTTGAGAAAAGGCTTCTTGTACAAAGAAAACACATGGATCACTGTGGTAACCCTTATGGCTCCTTGTGTTTTACTCAAAGCAAAACCCAAGGCTATCAGATGTCATGTTATAAGTTTTCTAGGACAGACCTGTGGTAGAGGAATGGCTCTCCCCAACAAAAACATGTCCACATCCTAATCCCCACAACAGTGAATGTGGTTACCTGGCGAAAGGGACTTTGCTGATGTGATTAAGTTAAGGCTTTTGCAATGGGAAGATTTCTTGGGTTATCTGGGCAGGCCCCGTATAATCACAAGGGTCCATATGTAAGAAGGAAGCAGAAAATTGGAGTCAGTAGTAGGAGATATGATCATAGAAGCAAGAGATTGGAGTGATGCGAAGGAAGGGGCCACAAGCCAAGGCATGCAGGCAGAGACTAGAACCTGAAAAAGCAAAGGAATTGATCACACTCCAGGGTGTCCAGGAGGATCCAGCTCTGCCAACAGATTGATTTTAGCCTTGTAAAATCATTTCAGACCTTGGCCTCCAGAATTGTAAGAGAGTACATTTGTTCATTTTAAGACATTAAGTTTGTTAGCAACTTGTTACATCAGCAATATGGCTGCCCTGTTGTCCCCTTGAATATCCCTGTTAGACTGTGTGCCTATATTTTTACATGATCAGCGTAGTTATTATACATAGAAGTAAAGCAGGTATGGGGAGGGGAATTAAAAAAAAAAAAAAGAAGGTGGACTACAAAAAGCTCAACTGCTTAGATTTCAGTCTTATACGGAGTAGCCAGTTTATCCTTTAGCCTAGAACTTTCCTGGATTTAGGACTAAGTCTTATGTCCTGAGAACCCCCTCAGTCCTGGGTAAACTGAAACACTTGATCCCTCTAAATCCTAGGTATACTGCTTAATTGTGTGACTTTGAGCAAGTTATTTAACTTTCTCTGTGCCTCAGTTTCCTTATCTGCAAAATGGAATAATAACAGGGTTGTTGTAAGAATGATTTGGGTTAATATGTGTAACAGCGTCTTGTCCACAGTGAATGATTAGCAAATGTTAGATTTATTGCATAAATCTCCTTACTTGTTTACAAGTTAGTAAGATCAAGTGTGATGCATAAATGCCTGGCGTTGCTTTGTAAGAAAGACTATATAGAAGTCCCCTTTTATCTGTGGGGGTTCTGTCCCAAGACCCCAGTGGATGTCCGAAACCACAGAAAATACTGAACCCTATATATACTGTGTTATTCAGATGCATACATACTGCGATAAGGTTTGATTTCTAAATTAGGCACAGTAAGAGATTAACAACAACTGATAATAAAATAGAGCAAATATAACAATATGCTGTCATAAGAGTTATGTGACTGTGGTCTCCTTTCCCTCTCTCAAAATATCTTACTGTACTCTACTTGTCCTTATTGCGATGGGAAGGGATGGTGCGAGTTTTAATTGCTACACAGAACAGCACGCGGGTTAAAACTTAGGAGTTGCTTATTTCTGGAATTTTCTGTGTAATATTTCGGATCATCGTGGACCCTAGTAACTAAAACCTAAGAAAGTGAAATTGTGTATGAGGGGAGACTACTGTAGTATTCTTGAAGTTGTCAAGCTGTGGCTTGAATCTCCTTAAACATTTGTCTTGGCCAGGAGCGGATGGCTGTTATCTCAGCACTTTGGGAGGCCGAGGTGGGAGAATTTTTTGAGCCCAGGAGTTTGAAACCAGCCTGAGCAACATAGTGAGACCTCGTCTCTATAGATTAAAAAAAAGAAAGAAAAAATTGCCTTTCCTTACCTTCTGATCACCAGGGATCCCCTCCCTTCTCTCTGATCCCATGAAGACTTGCTTCGTGGGAGGCAACGTGACATTCGCCTGCCAAGTGTCTGGAGCCTACCCTGCTGCCAAGATTCTCTGGCTGAGGAACCTCACCCAGCCCGAGGTGGTCATCCAATCCGACAGCCACTATCTTATTACCCAGAATGGCCAGAACTCCACCCTCACCATCCACAACTGCTCCCAGGACCTGGATGAAGGCTACTATGTCTGCCGGGCTGAGAACCTCGTGGGGGTGAGGGAGGTAGACATCTGGCTGAGCGTGAAAGGTGAGTGATGGAAATGTGTTTGCAGGAGGGGGATCGAGAGCTTCAGAGACAGCCCAGTGCCTCCCTACACGTGTCACTCCGTAACTGGGAGAAGGCATATCTGCTTGTCTGTGGCTTGACAAGGTGGCTGGGAAAAGTTATCCAACCCTACAGTCTCTAATATTTGCATAGGAAGCAAAAAATTATATATATATTTATTACACAACAAAGAATACTTTTGTAGTATCTGTCAGTGGTGAAGCATAATAGAAAAATGAACACCCAAGAAACTATCATCCCACCTAAGACACAGAATAGTGCCAACATGGATGAAATGACTTATGAATCACAGGGCCAGGTTTAGAAAACAACAACAATAAAAAAAAAAAAAAAACCAGAAGCCCACTTAAATTTCAGGAAAATAAAAAATAATATTTTTTTAGTATAAGTATATCCCAAATACTGCATGGCACATACTTATACTAACAAATTATTCATTATTTTTCTGAAATCCCAATTTCATTGGGCATACTGGATTGTATCAGTCCCTGTAGACCCCTTCCCAGTCTCATCCTGGGCCTCCCTCAGAAAGTAACTGCTATTCTGAATTTCCTGTTTTATTAAAATATATCTTTACTATATATGTACATGTTTCTAAATAATATCTATTAGTTTTTAAGCTTTAGAATATTGCTGCGGCTACCAAATGTATGATTCCAACTACATGGCATTCTGGAAAAGGCAAGACAATGGAGATAGTAAAAAGATCAGTAGCTGCCAGGGGTTTGAGGGAAGAAAGGATTAAACAGGCGGAGCATGGAGGATTCTTAGGGCAGTGAAAATACTCTGTATGATATTATAATGATGGATACATGTCATAGACTGTGTGTGTGTGCGGAGGGAGGATGGTGGTGAAGGGAGGTGTATGGGAACTCTTTTCTGCTCAATTTTGCTGCCTAAAACTACTCTAAAAACAAAAAGGCTAGAAAAGTGACTGTTACCATATATATGTAGTCTTTTGTGACTTGCTTTTTTCACTTCAGAATTTATTCATGCTAGTGGGTGTAACTGTATTTCATGTGTCTTCATCACTGCATAATATCCATTATCACTGTTCCACAACTGAGTCTGTCATTTTCCTGCTGATGAATGTTTATGCTGTTTCTGATTTTTTTTTTCTTATGACAAACAGTGTTGCTATGGACATCTTTCATCCAGTTCCTTGTATACATGTACACCAGGTACTCAAATATTTCTCTAGGATAGGTGCAAGGAGCAGAAATGAAGGGCTATAGGGCATATCCATTTTTATCTTTATAAGATAATACCAAATTATTTTCCAAAGTGGTTGTCTCAGTTTCCATTCCCACTTCCAGTATATAAGAGCATTGAGCTGTTCCACAGTTTTACCAGTAGGTTTTGTGATTTTTGCCTATCTAGAAGGTATAAAATAGACTCTCACTGAGGTTCTAATTTGAACTTCCCTGATTGCCAAGAAGGTTTTGAGCATATTGCATGTTTATTTGCTAGTTGTGTTCCTTCTCTGAAATATATATTGGTGTTTTTTGACATTTTCTCCTTGTTTATAGATATGTAGGAGTTCTTTAGAAATTCCTTGTACTAATTTCTTGTTAGTTTTATATATTATAAATATCTTTCAGTTTGTTGTCTTTTCCATTTTCTTTATGACATCCTTTGATTAACAAATGTTCTTACTTTAATATAATTGATCTTATGAAACTTATCTTAGATCATTCGCAGTTTTTGTGTCTTAAGAAATCCTTATCCCAGGGTTACTAAGATATTCTCCTATATTTTCTTCTAAAAGTTTTAACATTTTGCCTTTCAAGTTAAATCTCTACTTCATCTAGAATTGATTTTTGTAAATGGTGTGAGGTAGGGATCAAGTTTCTTCCTTTTTGGTACCCCCAATTTGAATCACCATTTGTTCCAGTTCCCTCCCTCCCTCTCTCCCTTCCTTCCTTCCTTTCTTTCCTTCCTTCTTTCATCTTTTTGTCTTTCGTGTCAGGTTCTCACTGTAGCAGCACAATCATGGCTCACTGTTGCCTCAACCTCTGGTGCTCAGGTGATTCTTCCACCTTACTTTCCCTAGTAGCTCGGACTATAGGCATGTGCCACCCACCACACCCAGCTAATTTTTTTATATTTTGTAGAGATGAAGTCTCACTGTGTTGTCCAGGCTAGTCTCAAGCTTCTGGGCTCAAGCAATTCACCCTCCTCAGCTACCCAAAGTGCTGAGATTACAGATGTGAGCCACCATGTGCAGCTTCAAGTTTCTTTTTCTCTGTGGGTCTGTTCCTAGACTCTCTATTTCATTTCACCGATTGCTTTGTTTATCACAGCCCTGATAGCTCCCATTACTCACCATGGTCTTATAAGCAGTCTTGATGTTTGGTAGACACAAAGACTTTAACTTTTCATTGTTTTGTTATATTATGTGCTTCGCTAGATCCCCACAAACTCTCTGTCTTGAGGTTATGAGATGAGTTATTTATCTTGCATTATAGACGTAGCATAAGCTTTGCCCAAGGTCATAAAACCAGTATAAAACAAGAACGAGATCCAGGCAGAAGAGGGGAGGTACTGCTCTTCTAGATGTCCACATAGCAGTTGGAAGATCCAATGGTGTGATTTGTCTTTACAGAACCTTTAAACATCGGGGGAATTGTGGGGACCATTGTGAGTCTCCTTCTGCTGGGACTGGCCATTATCTCAGGACTTATGTTGTATCACAGTCCTGTGTTCTGCCGGAAAGGTAAGGGCTTCTCAGTCCCTTTGCTTCTCTTGTGGGCTTCTGGAGCAGTGGCTCATGCCTGTAATCCTAGCACTTTGGGAGGCGGAAATGAGAGGACTGCCTGAGCCCAGGGGTTTGAGACCAGTCTGGGGAACTTGGCAAGACCTCATCTCCAAAATAAATTTAAAAAATTAGCCGGGCATGGTGGCGTGCCTGTGGCCTCAGCTGTTTGGAAGGCTGAGGTGAAGGATCAAGGGTTCAGTGCTTGTGAGTGTGCCACTGCACTCCAGCCTGGGTGACAGTGAGACTCCAATT
>NW_007258621.1:553017-561109 GCF_000164805.1 Carlito syrichta
AAAAAAAAAAAAAAGGTGTGGGTGGGGGAAGGAGGCCCCTGTCTTGCTCCCACCTGAAGTTCCATTCTATAGGCTTCATCATTGGGTCAAGATGTGTAATAATGAGGCATCTAAGTATCCTCCCTGAACACTCTATCACCTGCCGTGTTGGGTCAGTGTTCTAATTTGTTCCTTTTGTAAATGTCAGATTGATGAAGAACTTGTGAGGGTGACGCGGATGTTACTACATATTAACGTTTTTTTCTCTCTCTCTTCAGTAGGAAACACTTTCAGGTGAGTGTTCCCCAGATTCAAACAAAAAAAATGATTTCCAATTTTCATGATCTGTCCTCATTTCTGTTTCCTTTCATAAGAACAATAATAGTAACTACCACTGAGAAACTGCCACATGCCAGACACTGGTCCAGGGGTTTTATTATAAGTCCTTTCACAGCCTTTTCAGAGTGGGGGTGGCATCTGTTTTCCAGTCAAGGAGATGGAAGCACAGTGAAGTAATTTCTGTAAGCTCATCCAGGATGTAAATGGCAGTGACTGCCTTCAGAGTCAGGTCCAGTGATTCCAAAGTCTGCTCCTTTACGAGGCCAAACCTCAGGGCTGGGCACACTGCGTCTGTCACTAGGATATAAAGACAATGTGTACCTGTTGAGCCTAGTCATGAATGCATTCCTTTTATTTACTTTTTGAAAAACAGCTAAAAGGAACAATAAGTTACAATCTTACAGAATGTTTTAGAAAACTAGTTTGAGCATGCCCAGAAGCCCCTCCCAAAAGGAAATCCCATTAGGGGCAAAGTAACCAATTGGAACGTGTGTGTTTCACTTCCTAAGGAGATTCTGGGTGAGAGCAAAGAATACTTCTCCACAATCCTACAGAGAAATAGTTCTTTCCCACTCATAATGACCAGATAGCATCATTCTGGGACTTTCTTTTGTTGGAACATGGTAACTTGACTGTGTCATATTAGAGTGCCATGCCCGGTGAGTCTGTCACTCCCAGGGCTCATTTCTCACAGGCAGCAGCGTGGCACAGTGGGACAACGCTTTGGAATCAGCAGACCTGGGTTCAAATTGGAGCTGTGCCATTTCCAAGCCCTGTGCCCATGGGCCTCCTCCCCAAGCCTCAATCTCCTGATCTGTTTCACCGAGGGGGACTGTGGGGGACTGTGGGGATACGGTGAAAATGTAACGCTTCTAGGACTGTGACTGACCCGTGGCATGCATTTTTCCTTCCTTAAGAAATGAGCTGTGTGTGGTGGCTCGCGCTCGTAATCCTAGCACTTTAGGAGGCCAAGGTGGGCAGATTGTTTGAGCCCAGGAGTTTGAGACCAGTCTGGGCAACATCATGAGACCTCATCTCTACACAAATAAAAATAAAATATTAGCCTGTGTAGTGGTGCGCGCCTGTATTCCCAGCTACTCAGAATGCTAAGGTGGAAGGATCGCCTGAGCCCAGGAGGTTGAGACTGCCGAGCCGTGATTGTCATGATTGTCAGCCTAGGTGACAGAGTGAGACCCTGACTCAAAAAACAAACAAACAAAAGAAATGTACAGTCTGGCCGGGTCAGCAGAGCTAGCGATAGATAAGATACAGAGCAATAAAATACTAAGCCACTGGGTATGGACTCCAAATGTAATTGTAGTTCAGGGCTTCAGCGGGAAGGAGAAGACTTGACCTGGGCTCCACATGAGGAGGAAGAGGGATTTCAGCAAGTGGAGCAGAATAAAGGCATTTCAGAAAAGGAACAGCACTTGTGTGTGTGTTGTGAGGGGAACTGACATGGTAGATGCCTGGGACAGGGTGGTGACCTGCCCGAGGAACAGGGCAGGAGTTGTAAAACATACCCAGAACAAGATAGGATCATCTGTGTAGCAACTCTCTCTGAGGTTACAACCACCCCGTCATCTCATGACTTAACGAAGCTGAGTGCAAGAGGAATTTTCCATATTACTAATGGGGTTGCAAAGAGTCAAGTGTTTCCTATTCAGTGAGAGCGGGAAAACACGATATCTTCTTGATTATTCTTTCCCCTTTGCAAATTAGGGGACAAGACATGGGTGATGTCATGGTTTTGGTGGATTCAGAAGAGGAAGAGGAGGAGGAAGTAGAAGAAGATGTGGCAGAAGAGGAAGAGGAGGGAGCAAATGACAGAGAAGGGTTGCCAGAAGAAATACCCAAGCATGACCACATTTATAGAGTGACCGCACTGGTGAATGGGAACATAGAACGGATGGGAAATGGATTCCAGGATCTGCAAGGTAAATTTGTTTTCCTTAAAAACTCTGGGCTGGGTGCAGTGGCTCTTGCCTGTAATCCCAGCACTTTGGGAGGCCAAAGTGGGAGGATTGTTTGAGCCCGGAAGTTGGAGACCAGCCTGGGCAACATAGTGAGACCTTGTCTCTAAAAAACATGAAAAACAAAACACACCCAAAAAACTCCCTCTCAACTGCTGCAGTGAGCTTTCCAGTAGGAAATCTTCTAAGGGTGAGTTTGATTTTTTAAAGGCTGGGGAAGACATCAGCTAAAGGCTAGTGTAGAACTTGAGGCTCTTCTATCACCCAACAACACATTGACATATTTATCAAGGTTCTGCTCTGGGAGAGGCACAGTACTGGCATTGTTGTGGCATAGAAAAGACAGACCAATAGTGTCTGGGTGCAGGGAGCTTTACAAGACCATTTAAAGTGAACAGGCTAAAACACATGGGGGAAATGGAGGCAGAAGCAAGACTTAACCAGCACTTGGAGCAGGAGAGGAGCTGTCAGAGGAGGAATTTGATTTGTTGCCTATTGGATGAAACGTTTAAAAATGATAGGACCTGAGAGAAAGGTAAGAACCCGGGGGGGGGGGGGTGTTGGTCAGGAGAAGCTTTATGGAAGAGAGTGGGACATGAGGTAAAGTTTTTTTCATCTTTAAAGACAGGGTCTTGCTCTGTTGCCCATGTTGGAGTGCAGTAGCATGATCATGGCTCACTGCAGCCTTAATTTCTGGGCTCAAGTGATCCTCCTGCCTCAGCCTCTTCTACAGATGTGTTCTACCATGCCCAGCTAATCGTTTCATTTTTTTGTAGAAACAAGGTCTTTCTATGTTGTCTAAGCTGATCTCGAGCTCCTGGTCTCAAGAGATCCTGCATTGGCCTTCCAAGGTGCTGGAGTTCCAGGCATGAGCCATCACACCTAACCTATGAGACAAATCTTTAAGGACAGTTGGGTTGAGCTAAACAGAAAGAAGAGAGGATGTTTCAGGTGAGGGCAGTGGCCTGGGCTGAGAGCATGAAAGGTGGCCAACATCAAGCATGCCTAGAGGGTTCTGAATGACGAAAACAAGTAAAAAGGGCATGCACTCTGCCTGCCTTTCTTCATGAAATACAAATCTGTGGCTCACCAGGAAAAGACTAGAAATCACTGGGACGGGCCGGACATCATACCTGTAATCCCAGCACTTTGGGAGGCCAAGGCCAGAGAATTGCTTGAGCCCAGGAGTTCAAGACCATCTTGGACCACATAGTGAGACTTCAAAAATTAGCTGGGCATGGTGGTGTGCGACTGTAGTCCCAGCTACTCAGGAGGCTTAGGCGGAAGGATCCCTTGAGCCCAAGAGGTCAAGGATGTGGTGAGCTGAGGCTGCACCACTGCACTCCAACCTTGGGAAATAGAAATAGTGATCACTCTTGCAGTCACTCAGCATCAGACTTATTTGTCCTCCATGCAGATGACAGCAGTGAGGAGCAAAGTGACATCATTCAAGAAGAAAGCAGGCCAGTTTGAAGAAGATTGTCCACTGCTGTGTTGTCTTGAAAAGCTGGAAAGCTACATTGAAGATGAGCTCTTCATTCAGCTTTGACTCGACCTATGCCCCTGCTGGGGGCTTACATTAACATCTGAGTCTCTCAGCCAAAAAAGAAAAAACACACACATCTTTCCTTCCATTTAAGAAAAGCCTGGCTTGCTGTGAGTTTTCTCCACGATGTTTAGAAGCTTTGGGAAGGAACAGTGTGCACAGGAAGGCTGCATTTGGCACTTGAGGTTCTACTTTTGCTGTGACTTCTGGCTTTGTCTAGGCCGACCTACTGTGACAGATACTGATTAGGAGGGAGCAGGAGTCGGGGAAGCGCTTGATCTTGGTGCCCTTTGCTGCTATTAAAGGTTTGTAGCCAGCTTGCCCCAGCATGAAAGGGAATATTGCAGGGTGATATGGAAACATATCACTGCCACGTGAGCTCGTGACCAAGGAACCAGGCAAATGTCAGCTCCCTGGAAAAAGGGAGGTTGCAGCTACCACTGCAAGTTGGAGGAACGCACTTCGGGTCAGGCTTTGGAGTCAGAAACACCTGAGCTTGGATCTGGGCTTTTCTACTTCCCTGTTTTGTGGGCTAGGGCGTGTTACTTTATTTCTTCTCTGGCCTGTTTCCTCATCTGTAAAACAGGTGAAATCACACCTGTCTTCAGGCTTGTGGTGAGCATTCAATGAGGTAAGGGATATAAATGTGACTAGGAGGTGCTCAATGGAGGTTACTTATCTTCTTTACCTTCCCCAGTGGAAGAAAAAACGTTAACTGTAAGTTACGAGTTGCTGCCTGTGCCTTTCATTCTGCTTTATATAATGTTTTCAGACGAGGGTATCACAGAGCGTACCTAACCATTTTTGTTTTCCTGGAGATACAATTTTTTTCAAAAGAGGTAGGGGCTGACAAGAGGAAGTGCCTTTCATCATGACCTCACATTTTACAGAACCTCATATTTATAGAAAAGCCTCCTAGGCAATGCCCAGTTAGCTGGCAGACTTTCCCATTCTTCACTTCTCCTGTTGCTTGGAAAGAAGGAAGCAGAAACATTTCATAATGGAGTATCCTTGGGCACACCAGTTCACCCGGCCTCAGTTTTCCTGTCTTGAAAATGGGAGTGGGAAAACTTGCTTCCTTCCTACTTCTTAAAAGATACTCTGAGGGTCATACAATGATCAATAACGTTAAGTTTCAAATAAAAATACCACGTGATGAGTTTAGGCTGCTGATGCTTCCGGTAGAACCTTGTATAGTTTTGATATTTATTTTTTCTGGTTTCATCCAAATTTCTTAAAGTCAGGAGTCTTTTAAGGGTGCCATGGATGTGTGCTAAACATGAAAATCTGACTTGAATTTGCACTCTTTCAGTTGCATATCCTGCTCTAGTGGGCAAGCCCTAAGGCTTAAAGGAGAACATCCTTTTTCCAATACCAGGGACTAGTATGATCCATGCCTAGGATGAGAAGCTGGTTATCCGAAGTAGCCCTGCAGGTGTGGCTGGGGAAGTCTGTTTTCTTGGATGAAGGGAGTAAACTGTCCCTTGCTCAAGACACTGAGAGCTCAGGAGTTGGCTGCAATTTCCACCCCTCAGGAACAGCTGTGAATTGCAGTTCTCTGGTGGCTAGGTCTCTCTGCTGCATGGTACCGCATGTACTCAACCATTCTCAACAGTGTACATTAGTGTCATTTCAGATGGGATACTCAGGTTGCTTCTAAAGCCAATTTAGACTGAGCTGGTCTCTCCTGTAGTCTTCCAAGACTAAATTCTGTAATTTAAGACCACTATTCAGAGGCAACCAGATTTTAAAAAATGTGGGGGCGGGGGGAGGGGAGAAAATAAATTCCTAGCTGGGAACACAGAGAACATTTTTTTAAACATCACTAGGATGTTTTCCACAACTTCCTCTTCTCTTCACACACACCTGATGATAGGAAATATTTGAGGGTTTTTCCACTAGCAAATGGGAGCTTCAAGGTCTTGATGCCAAACACTATAAACCCCTGACAGGTTGAGCTGTGACTGCTGTGTGCACATTCATATCCTGGGTTCATGAAAAGCCCAGGTACTGGATGTTAGTCGTCAAGTTTTAAGGATTTCTTTTTTTTTTTTTTTTTTAAGAATGAAGGCTTTTTTCTTTGGAATGATCCATGCCCAAATCCACAAGCATGTTGACAGTGGATTACAGAGTTTGTGTGGCAAAGTCCAAGTTGTTACATTGTGCTTTGAAACAAATCTTATCTGCACTTATTGTTAACTCAGAGACCATGAGATCTGCTTATCAGAACCAGGAAGATAAACACTTCAGGACTATGACAACGGTGATTTCTTCTCCTCAAAACCTGATGGACTCTGGGGAGAAGCCTCCACAATCCTGTGGCTTTATTAGCTCCAATTCTCACAAGAACATACAGGCCCTATAATTGCAGCAGGAAAACACAGGATGGAAAGTTTCCATAACCCATGCACTGAGACCTGGAAAATCATCCTCACTGGGTAAAATTTATCATGATGCAATAAGTGCCAACCGATATTTTTCACCACAGGACTGGCCAGGGACAGCTGCCAAAAAAAAGAAAGAAAGAAAAGAAAAGCAGATCCCTCTGAATTATTTACATTTTAATATTTGGTAGGGGGAGGTCGGGAGAAATTCTGAGGCTATCATGTGGATTTTTAAAAGATAATGTAATAAAGTTATTTTTAAATAGATGCTTTTGTGATTTTGATTTAGATCTGATTAACAAATGGAAAGATCTGGAAAAATGAGTTTGCCAAAAAAAAAATTTTTTTTTACTAGCTTCCTAATATTGGTAACAATATTATCTCTTATCCTTTTATTTTTTTCCATGATTTGCACATGCTAAAATGAACACATAAAAATGAGAACCTGAATAGGGAATCGGGAATTTGGGCGATTAAAAAGATGGATATCGAGGAGAAAATTGGGAAACAGAAAAGTAAGAAGGGGTGGAGGGAATAAGAATAATGATGATAAGGCTGGAGGATAAAACGGGAACCTCAGAGGCTGGAGATCAGAGACTCAACAGAGCCAGAGTGGAGGCTCAGGGAAGGGTACATTGGGCATTTTGGGGGTTTGTTTTTTAACCTGGAGACAAAAAGAAATGCCAAGAGTAAGGTGGAAATGGGGCGTGCCACGGTTAAAGTGGACGGTGAGAGAGCGACAAGCAGCCAGAGAAAAAGCGGGGGAGGGTCGAGAAACAGTGGGGGTGCAAAAATGGCCAAGCCTCTGAGCAGGAGTGTAACCCAGGAGGCCTGGGCCAAACAGGGCACAGGAAGCAGGTGCTCAGGGGACCAGACTCCCTGAGGACAGAGGTAATTGGGGGTTCACAGAACAGAGGCCTGGGCAAAAAGCAAAACACTAAAACGGAGGGATCGCGGTGAAAAAGAACCTGGAAACTGAGGTATGGTTGGAAACAGGTTGGGTTAAAAGGCAAACAGGTTAAAACGGGACCACTGCGGTCAGGAACTCGGGGCCTGTGGGAGGGAAACGGAGAAGACGCCTGGAGTGAATCGAAGGAAGAGGAGAGGCGGGAAAGGGACTTGAAACTGACACCAAGAACTGCGGCTGGAAGAGCGCGGGCCCGGGACCGAGGAGGGAACGGACCGGGCCACCTCGAGTGGGGGAGGAGGGGGAACATTTGGGGACAATGAGCGGAGCCCATTGAGAAACCCCAAAGCCCCTGACAACCACAAGGGACTGGACAATGAGAAAAACGGTCATTTCGGGCAGTCCTCCACGAGGCCGCCTACCCTGGACCAAATCGAGCCGTGTTTGAGGATGCGCTGGTAGACCCAGAGAGCAAGTTTATTTTTAGGGGATTGGGGCAGCTGAGGGTATCGCGGTTAGAACAGTCTCCTTCCGACTCCCCCGTCCTTTGACCTCGTTCCCAACCCACTCGAGTTTTCACCCTGGTCCCCCCCCGCATTTTCTTCTCAGTTTCCCCATCCCTGTACCTTTTAGCACGTCCCGCCCGGTTTTCCTTCGGGCCCTCCCCTCGCCGTGTCCCCCCATTTTTACTCACATCCCCACTTGACCGCCACCCGGCTTCCCTCCACTTCCTCTCCCCCTGGATTTTACCGGCCAGTGTTCCCCCCGCAGGCCTCGCACGTCCCCATTTGTACCTGGCGGGGCCCCCTCCTCCCGTTCGAGCTTCAGCCCCGCTGCCCCCACCCCTGGGTTTTCACCCAGCCCTTGTCCCCCGCTTCCCCGGTTTTCCCCTGAGCACCGCCTCTCCGCTGGGTTTTTACCTCTCCCCGCTTTAGCCCGGTTTCCCCTCTGCCCTGCTCTGCCC
>NW_007258621.1:561981-575213 GCF_000164805.1 Carlito syrichta
GGGGGGTGATAGCACCCGCCTCGGGGAGTGGCGGGGAGCTTCCCATAAAAGTGGGCTCCGGAGGTTCCTGCTGACACCATATATTCCGAGCCCCTCCCACTGGAGACTGATTCGGTGGCGGTGGGGTGGGGCTGGGGATCCCGGGTGACATGTGTGGTCGGGCAAGTTTAGGATGCGCTCGGGGATGGGCCGTCCCCTCGGAATACGGCGTGGAAGTCAGGGAGTGTCGGACACGCTTCAGGCCCGTCCAAATGAACGCACGCTCCCGGTGGGAACTGCGCCTCTCGGGCAAAGCAGGACCTCAAGACAACCCTCCGGCTTCTCTCTTCCAGCTGCCTTCCCCGTGAAGCCCACCCATGGAGACATTCGGGATAGACTTGAAATTGCTTCTGGGAGTCCCAACTCCTGAAAGTACCCGAGATTAAAGGCAGTTTCCTTAGGAGAAATTATGGGAAGGGGTCAAGGCCTAGGGCTCAGAATCTGTTCCGGAACCTCTTTGTATCCTTGCGGTGAAGTTCAAGCTTCATCTTTGTCTGGAGGATTCCGATTGCTTATTATTGTGGGTGGGTAGGTTGAAATCAGGGTATTCCCTGGGGTGGTGTTGCTTTTTGATTTAGGAAATGACACTTCTTTGTTTGCTGAAGTCAGGCATTCAGTTCAAGGCAACTCTCCCCTTCCCATCTAGATAAGGGCTTTCTTTTCGGTGAGTGCTATACCCTTAGGATTCTCTTTAAATGGCCCCTACTGTTTGCTCGGAACTTATGGGAATCTTTTTATAGCTTCCGCTGTCATTTCCATGGACTTCTAGTTAAATCTGAAAGCAATCTGTAGCTAGCCTCCGTTTTTAACAGGAATCTGTTTCCAGCTCTGGGTTTTTCCAAATGACGGACGACTTTGTTTTGGCGGTGTGGGCAGTGATGTTGAGAGCTGCCAAGCTACTGTACAAAAAAAGGCCAGAGTTTACGTTCTTTTCAAGCTGAATAAAGCCCATTGTAAAGGAAATACAATGGGCAACAGTAGAAATCTTCAGAGCAATAGTTATTTATTCATTCCACAAATATTTACTGAGTATCTACTATATGCAGGGCAACCTCTGGGAGCACACTGGCCAGCAGAAATGTGTGCACTACCTATGTAATTTTGAATGACATCTTTAAAAAAAAGTGAAACGAATTTTAAAACTATGTCTTTCAATCCAACTTACTAAACCGCTGTGTCAAGGTGTAAGCAAATAAAAAATTATTGCTGTGTTTTAGATTTTTTTTGTGTATTAAGTCTTCAAAATCCAATGTGTATTTTATGATCGACAGCCCATCTTTATTCTGACTCGCCACATTTCAAGTGGTCAGTAGCCACACGTGTGGCTAGTGATTTCCCTGTTGGATAGTGTAGTTCAATTGCAGTGAACTGGCAAGGTGAGTAAGGGAAGAGATAGACAATAAATACATAAAAATGATAAGCACTGGGCATGGTGGCTTACGCCTATAATCCCAGCACTTTGGGAGGCAGAGACAAGAGGATTGTGTGAACCCAGGGTTTGAGACCAGCCAGGCAATTTGGTGAGAGACCTCGTTTCTACAATAACTAAAAAAAGTAGCCAGGCACGGTGGCGCGTGTCTGTACTTCCAGCGACTTGGAAGGCTGAGATGGAAGGATAACCTGAGCCTAGCAAGTTGAGGTTGAAGTGGCTGTGATCGTGCCACTGCACTTCAGCCTGGGCGACAGAGTGAGACTCCTACTCAAAAAACAAAGCAAAAAAAGATAAGCAATCCGGAAAATGTCTGTGAGGGATGGTTAAAATTAAATGGGTAGCAGAAAGTGAATGGGTCACTTTAGCTAGTAAGGCCAGGAGGGTACCTGAGGAGGTGACAACAGGTGATGACTTGAGGACAAACCCTGAAGGATGGAGCAATCAGGGAAAGAGCTTTCTAGACCACTAGAACAGCTAATACAAAGATCCTGAGGCCGGAAAAATCACTGAGCTTCCTGGCGGCTAGGGTCATCGCTCCCATCTCTGTACTGTATTGCATAGGAGAGACTCATAATGTCTTTCTGTTCAGCCTTATTGTTGAAACACATCCCATTGTTTAGTTAGAAAACTCTGAGGGTGGGGGACGGGGTTGAGGAGGTATTGGTCAAAGGATACAACCTCATTTAAACAGGAGGAATAAGTGCAAGAGACAGCACAGTGACTGCAGTTAATAGTATATTGTGTACTTGGAAATGACGGAGAATAGATTTTAAGTGTTCTCACCTGCCAAAAAATAAGTATGTGAGGTAATGCATTTGGGAATGAGTTCAACTAAGCCATTCCATAGTGTATACATTATATCCAAACACGTATGCTGCTGGGCACAGTGGTTCATGCCTATAATGCCCAGCTTTGGGAGACTGAAGCAGGAGGCTTGCTTGAACCCAGGAGTTGGAGACCATCCTGGGCAATATAGCGAGACCTTGTCCCTACAAAAAAATTTTAAAAACTACCTGGGTATGATGGTGAGTACTTGTAGTCCCAGCTGCTCAGGAGGCTGAGGCAGGAGGATCACCTGAGCTCAGATCGAGGCTGAGGCGAGCCATAATTGTGCGGCTGCACTCTAGCCTGGGTAACAGAGTGAGATCTTAATGCAATGACAAAAAATATACAACAGGTTGTGCAATAAAAAAAACAGTTTTAGCCGGGCTCAGTGGCTCAGCCTGTAATCCTGCACCTTTGGGAGGCTGAGGTGAGTGGATTGCCCGAGCCTGCGGGTTCGAGACCCGCTTGGGCAACTTGGCGAGACCTCATCTCTACAATAAATCAAAAAATTAGCCGGGCGTGGTAGCGCGCGCCTGTAATTCCAGCTACTCGGACGGCTGAGGTAGAAGGATCGCCGGAACCCAGCAGGTTGAGGCTGCGGTGGCCAGGAGCGGCCACTGCACTCCAGTCTGAGTGATAGAGTGAGACTCCAACTCAAAAAAAACAAAAAACAAAAACAGTTTTTGTCAATTGAAAAAAATGGGGGAAAAAAAAGAAAATCAGATTTATAGGCTTTTTCACCAAGAAGGCCACTGCACGTACAATCCCAGATGAAGCTGGGTCCTCTCAGCTCTGTTTTTGTTTTGTTTTTAGATTCTTCACTAATTATGACCCCCCCAGTAGCCAAATTTAGTTTTCGCCCACACTCCAAGAGACAGGAGTCACTGGGTTCATTCGTCTTTTAGCTCTTGGATTCCTGAACCTGAAATAGCAAGAGATTAAATCCCTAAATCACAGAAATAGAGTATGAGTTCTGGGGAGGGCTCGTGTTTAAGAAGCATTACATGTGAAATGTTTGGCATAAGCATCAGGAAGGTTTAAGGGGCTTTATTTCCTTTATATGTAAAGAGGGCATACCATGGATATTTATTCAGCAAGTATTTACTGGCTGCCTGCTCTCCGCCAGGGACTCTGCTAGCACGGGGGATAAATAGATTAGGTCCCTGATCCCCCGGAATTCACATTCTAGTAGGGGGGAGACAGATAATAATCAAATGGTGATAAGTACTGTAAGAAAAATAAAAGAGGTTGACTGAGGGTCAGAGAAGATCTCTCTAAGGAGTTGTCTGTTGAGCCAGACCTGAATGAAGAGAAGGTGCCAGCCATGGAGAGACATTCCAGGTGAAGACAATGGCTGGTGCAAAAGTCCTGAGGTGGGAACTAACTGAGCATAGTCAGAGTGTGGAGGAAAGGCCAGTGTGCCAGAGCCAGGGGCAGGGAGAGGAGGTGCAAGCCCAGGCAGGGCCAGGTCATTCCAGGGCAGGGTGAGGAACTTGGGTTTTACTTTAAAAGTGATTGAAACTGATCACTCTGGGAGGTGAGGAGAATGGATGGTGGGGTGCCAGAGCGGAAGCAAGGAGAGCAGTTGGAAGGCTGCCTAGTGGGCCAGGTGAGAGATGCTGCTGCATCGATTAGAATGGTAGCCATGGAGATGGAGGGAGGTTACATCTGGCTAGTGTTTTGGAAACAGGCTTGATAGAACTTGCTCATGGATTTGGGTTGGAAGGTAGAGAAGAGAGAAATCAAGGGCGAGTCTTTTTAGATTGTCTAGAGCCTCCATGGGGTCAGAAGAGGATGGATGGATGTGCCCGTTGTGAAGGAAGTGAGCCAGGTATGAATATTATCAGGATGACATTTTCATCGAGGTCACTGAAGACATTTTCATCGAGGTCACTGAAAAATGCCTCTAGATAAGTCGGTGTCATTTAATACGTGACTGCATCTGGGTTTCTCAACTTCAGCATTGGTGTTGTCGTGGGCCCGATCCTTCTTTGTGGTAGGGACTGTCTTGTGCATTGTTGGATGTTGAACAGCATCCCTGGCTTCTACCCACTGGACGCCAGTAGTGCCACTCCCAGTTGTGGCAACCAAAATGTCCCAGATACTGCCAGATGTCCCCCAGGGGGCAAAGTTGTCCCAGTTGAGAGCTCCTGGGCTACCCGAAGAAGACATCAATAGGTTAGGGCTTATGTCACCACAGGAAGATATCTAGAAATAATGAGTTTGAAGAAAATGTTGGGGAATTCTGCAGAACATTGGGAAACGTTTGTTTTGGATTTTAAATACAGAGTGACGTCTTGCCATGCAAATGTTCACATCCATAGGAGCGTGGTCATGCAGATTTGTGGTCATGTAAATGAAAAGATCTCACATACACTACAGATTTCTAGGAGGAATTACCTGAGTCTATGCAGACACCTGTTTAGACATACCTAATATATTAAAACCTAGATTTACACATAGAACCCCTGAGAATGAATATACCCTTCACGAAGGCATGAGATGATTTATTAAAATTCTATTTAAGACAGAATTTTCAGCAACACACTTATTTTATAAAACAAGATATACCTTTGTATTTCCTATAATGCATATACCAGAAAATTTTATATATATGTAAAATTTAGCCAGGCTCGGTGGCTCAGCTTGTAATCTCACACTTTGGGAGGCTGAGGTGAGTGGATTGCCTGAGCTCATGGGTTTGAGACCCGCCTGGGCAACTTGGCGAGACCTCATCTCTACAATAAATCAAAAAATTAACCGGGGGTGGTAGCGCGCACCTGTAGTTCCAGCTACTTGGAAGGCTGAGGCGGAAGATTCGCCGGAGCCCAGCAGGTCGAAGCTGGGGTGGCCTTGACTGTACCACTGCACTCCAGCCTGGGCGACAGAGTGAGACTCCGATTCAAAAAAAAAAAAGAGAAAAGTAATTGATTATAAGATATCCATATAAGACATATAGAGATGTGTCTTTAAATATTTGAAATATGGATTGTTTAAATTAGCATCTATCTAACAGCCATAAAAGCGTCAAAGCCTAGAACTGCCAAAGCGGAACACACACATCAGGAAGTGACTTCATTCAGGATGAAAGCCAGCTTTTGTATTAGTATGTGTCACAATCAGAGTGGTCACAGAATCCATTCTGAAGGCCTTTAGGAGCTTTGTCAACCATTGAGAATCTTCCATCTGAATAGAGCATTGAACTAGGAACTGCATTTCAGTGGATGGATAAGCACTGATCCAGTGCCTACTCTTAACAGGATGCTGTGCTAGGTGGGCCCTGGGAGGAGCTTGTGTTATCTTGGTGTTGGAGCAAGGGTTAAGGGAGTGCCGGGGGAAGCTTGTAACAATAAAAGAAAATGAAAGAAATAGGGTGCGACTGTTTTAATGGTGTGAGAGCAGGTTGTATGTCTTAGTTGTGGATCTAGAGAGGATTCTCCCAAGCAGAAAATGCATCCAGGTATGAACTAGAATGAGCGACTCCGGGCATGTCAAAGAGACTGGTGTGGCCAGAGTGTGACATAGAGGGAGGTGACATGGAACGGAGGCTGGACTGATGGGCTGAGGCGGATGGCGTGGGCTGGATGACCCGGGCTCAGTCACTTTTATTGTGCAGGCAGGCTGGCCTTGGAATGTATCTGAAAGAAGTGATGTGTGTTTCCACCTTAGCAGGGTCTTTAGGGGCAGAGATGCTGATCAGGAGACCAGCAAAAGCTCTGGGCAAGAGGAAATGAAGGTTTAGACCAGGACAGAGAGAAGAAGGAAACGGGAGAGATGGGAGAGACGTAGCCAGCAGGTCTGAGCACAAGGAAGCAGGACAGAGCTGAGCATTCTTAGCCTTGAAAATGGGGAGGATGTTGCCAAGTATGAGGGAAACTTTGAGGTTCACATATGCCTCCTTTTACCTGTTTCTGGTCAGCGGGCTCTGGGCGTTGAAAAACCTTGCTATTTTTGGACCTGGGTCTCTGATCTGCATATTTCTGGTCTGGCTTCACTTTCTTCCTCTTAGGCATACTTAGGAAGATGAGGCCTCCATCCACCGGGGTTCACCAGCACAAAGGTTACTCTGAGTCACGCTTAACCAGCAGTGGAGAGTGCCAGGACTGAGTAACTGCGGTGGAATTTAGCTCGTGGCTACTATATTGCCCCAAGTTGCTTAAATGCCAACTCCCTCTGGGAATGCATAGTGTTGCCGTTTGCCACTGGGAGGCAGCGGGTTTCCTGTGTCTGGGTTGTTGGGAGTGAGGGTGCTCGTTCCAAGCATGCTGTCTCCCATCCCAGAGGAACCGCTGCTGCTGGCGGAGCTCAAGCCAGGGCGCCCCCACCAGTTTGACTGGAAGTCCAGCTGTGAGACCTGGAGTGTCGCCTTCTCCCCAGATGGCTCCTGGTTCGCGTGGTCTCAAGGACACTGCATTGTCAAGCTGATCCCCTGGCCGCTGGAGGAGCAGTTGTAAGTACTATCCCTGGAAGGGGAGCAGGATGCTATTCCAGGTTACTCCCTCTTTCTGCCATTTCCCTGCTTAAGAACAAGAGAGAGGGAAAATGACAACTGTTCAGGAATTGATCGTGGGGGTTTCCAGAGCCCTGTATTTCCCACGTGTGAAAGTCAGTTCTATCAAAATTATGTCAGCCCCCAAGTTGGGGTTTTCATAACAGCTTTATTAAGATATACTTTACAGACAGTACAATTTGCCCATTTAAAGTGTATAAGATAGTGGTTTTTAGTATATTCGGAGTTGGGTATGCATCACCACAATCAATTTTAAAAAGAAGCCCTGTATCCTTTAGCTTATTTTACCCCACTTGTGCTCCACAGGCAACTACTAATCTACTTTTTGTCTCTATCGATTTGCCTGTTCTGGACATTTCCTGTGATGGGAATCATACCATATTTGGCCTTTCTTGACCAGTTTCTGTCACTTAGCATACTGTTTTCGAGTTCGACAATATTTTAGTATGTATCAGTGCTTCATTCTTTTTATTGCCAAATAATATTGTATGGAGATGCCAAGTTTTGTTTATACATCTATCAGTTGGCAAACATTTGGGTTATTTTCAGTTTTTAGGCTCTTATGAATAGTGCTGCTATGAACATTTATGTACAGGTTTTTGTGTGAACATGTGCTTTCAATGTTTCACCATTTGAGGAATTGTTTTCCAAAGTGGCTGCACCCATTTTACATTTTACATTCCTACCAGCAACATATTTGGGTTCCAAATTCTCCAAATCCTTGCCAACACTGATTGTCTGTTTTTTTACTAGTCTGGGGTAAAAATCACACATTTTGAATAATAATAATCTGGGAAAATGGTCACAGAATAAAAGCTTATTGAAAAAAGCAGACTTAAAACCATATATGCAATGTGATTCCAAATGTGTTTTTTAAAAACATATGTATATATATATATATACACAACTAAACATTTGTAGGGAAATTTTTAGAATTGTATTAGTATTATGGGTAATTTTTACTTATTATTTATCTGATTTCCAGATTCTCCCCGTGTTTCTCCGTTATTTTTATAATTTAAAATAATGGTTATTTTTAAGGTCCTTTAAAAGGGAGAATCTGAAACATTTATATTTGTGTTAGGGTTGTTACACATTTTTAATAAATTATATTGTGTAGTGTTTTTGATATTGAGCAAATAATTGACATTAACAAAATAATTATATTACTTGTAGAAATAAAATTTCTAGAAACTTTAATTTTAGTGAAGCTAAATTATGCCAGCGAATCTCTTTCACCTCATCAGCCCCTTCCTACACTCCCGCCATCCTGCCTTCATGTGACTTATCACTTGATTCATCCATCTCAGAAATCAAGTATGTGTTGAGCACTAGGCTAAGATACCTATGGCTTCAGTTCTGGTTCCAATTCTGCCCCCAATTTTGTTAAGCCAGGAAAATTAATAACCTGTCCTAGAAAAGCTAAATTTATGATATCAAAATGAAATAACATGTAAATGTGCCTTATTTCTTTTGGAATAAAGTAGCTACAGATGTATCCCTTAATTCTAATCAAACTTTTATAAAAAATAAAATATATCTAACGTTTGGCTGTCCCAAACGTCTTCCCATAGCGTGCCTCTTAAATGCTTCCTCTTGTGATGGCAAACTCAGGGTCTAGGTGCCAGGGCCAGAGTCAGGCAGGTCTGGGCAGTGTGGGGATAGGCAGACGATCAAAATGACATTGACAATTACATTCAGCTTGTGTTCAGAATAACATATTTTCAGACTACATTTGGCCATTTAGACCAGAGGACAAGCTTATTCTATAAAGGTCCAGATAGTAAATATTTCAGGCTTTGCAGGCCATAAGGTCTCTGTCTTGACTATTTATCTCTGCTGTTATAGCACAAAAACAACCTCAGATGACACATAAATAAATGAATATGGTGGTGTTCCAGTAAAACTTTATTTACAAAAACAAAATCCTATCACTTTGCTCCAACATGGATGAACCTGGTAGACTTGTTGTGCTAAGTGAAACAAGCCGGGCATAGAAAGACAAATACTGCGTGATTTCACACGTGCAATCTAAAAAAGCCAGAAAAGGTCAGAAGCAGGAGGTCGGATGAGCTGTGGGTGTGAGAGGATATGGGGAGGTGTTGGTCAAAGGTACAGAGCTTTGGTAGGCAGAATGAGTAAATTCCGGAGGTCTACTGTACAGCATGGAACTAGAGTTCATAATAATGTATCATATGCTTGAAAATTACTAAGAGAGTCAATCTTAAATGTTCTCACCACAAAATGATAAGTATGTGAAGTGATGTGTTAATTAGGTTGGTTTAACCATTTTGTAGTATATACATATACCAAAGCATCACATTATACTCTGTAAATATATCGCTTTGTCAACTATACCTTAGTTTAAAATACTGACGAATAGATTGTTGAAAGAGAAAAAACTAAAAAAGACTGCCGGCCTGATTTAGACTAAGAGAGTTTTAGAACCAAAGGATCCCGAACACATACCTCAATTTCTTCCTTCTAATTTTACAGGTGAGCTTGGTTAAAATCCTTTCACATATTCCATCACACAACTAGCAAAAATGTGATTACCTAAAGCTTTTCAGAATATATGTAATACATAAAGAGGTCCAGCCACGTACAGTCTATGTTGGGTATGGGACTTCTCTCAGAACTAAATCTAAATTCATCCTGGCTTCCAACTCTCTCATGTCTGTTTCCCCCAGTTTGACCTACCAGAGTGTGGTCAGGGTCACATAGAAAAGTGGGACGTTTACTCGCGCTGATAAAGTATACCATAAACAGTAAACTTCCTGTTTTCAGGCTAAACCCCAAGGCTGGCCAGCTGCTGGCACCTTTGATACATTGTTTCTGGCCACAGTTGTAGGCAGTACCTATGTCTTAGGGATTGAGCCTCACCTGGGCCTATTTTGGAGAGGGTTGGGAACAGGGTTCGTTTCAGGACAGGACTCCACTGAACAGCCCGATGGGTTCCTTTTCTCTGTATTATTATTATTGTTGTTGTTATGATTATTTTGTAGAGACGAGGCCTCACTATGTCGCCCAGGCTGGTCTTGAACTCCTGAGCTCCAGTGATCCTCCCGCCTCAGCCTCCTGAAGTGCTGGGATTATTGGCATGAGCCACTGCACCTGGCCTCTTTTTCTCTGTTGACTACTCTGGCTGGTTAATTCCTGTGCTGGTTCCTATCAGGAAAATAAGTGAAAGAGCCTCATTAACCAATCGGAACATAGTGAATGAAGGTGGTAATCAACATGTACCAAACAAACCGTATTGGCAAGAAAGTGGTTTATTTTCCAGCTGCTTGGGGATTTCCAAGCTAGAGATAAGGGAACTCCTCAGGCAGGAGTGGCAGATGGGTTTTCAGGCTCTAAGTTCTATCCTAGTTCCAAACCTACAGTGTGCCTTCTTTCTCGTGGAAAAAAACCGAGTGCATCTTCTCTTCCATACTCCAACCCGAGAGAACATTCTGAGCAAGCGTATGGCTCCCTGGAGCATCTGTGGTCTAGTTATCCCACAAGGCAGGTCACTGCGTTACAGGGCTGTCACACATGGGATGAGGCACGGCCAGTGAAGCATCTGTTACCCGAACACTAAAAAAGAAACAGAAAAGTCACAGACTGCACTAAAGGCCAGTTTGTTTCTAGGGCTTTAACGTCTCAGATGTCCCATGATGAAAAGTTGGTTGACTTGGTAAAAACTGCAGACTCATTAGGAAATCTCTGCTTCCCCAGCATCCCTAAAGGGTTTGAAGCCAAAAGTCGAAGTAGCAAAAATGAAACCAAAGGGCGGGGCAGCCCAAAGGAGAAGACGCTGGATTGTGGTCAGATTGTCTGGGGGTTGGCCTTCAGCCCGTGGCCTTCCCCACCCAGCAGGAAGCTCTGGGCACGCCACCATCCCCAAGTGCCAGATGTCTCTTGCCTGATCCTTGCTACTGGACTCAACGATGGGCAGATCAAGATTTGGGAGGTGCAGACAGGTAGGTCTTTCTCGGCTCAAACAGGATCCTGGGAGGCTCATGTGCGCATGCTGCCCAGGGCTCCCCAGCCACTTGGCTGAGGGGCGTGGCCACGGCAGGCACACTGTGTGCCACCTCTACCACTGACCAAGTGCTCCTGCTTCCACTCCAGGGCTCCTGCTTTTGAATCTCTCCGGCCACCAAGATGTCGTGAGAGATCTGAGCTTCACACCCAGTGGCAGTTTGATTTTGGTCTCTGCATCACGGGACAAGACTCTTCGCATCTGGGACCTGAATAAACATGGTATGGAGGTGACGCAACTACTTGGCAACTCCAAACATGCTATTGCCCCTTTCTCCCCTTTACCAATGTCGTTTTTTATCTAGAACAGTGTTTTTTGTTATTGCCTCCTAAGAAGCCCTTTAGACATTTTTCCTAAGCCCCTCTCCATCCTGTACTACCCCAAAGATATACTGCACCAAAGAGAGTTTAGTACTAATGATCTATTGTATATCTACTTATGTACTGAATGCATGTCTCTACTTTGTACATAAGAAAACATAAGATTTTTGGCTGGGTGTGGTGGCTCTCAGCACTTTGGGAGGCAGAGGCAAGAGGATTGCCTGAACCCGTGGTTTTAAGACCAGCCTAGACAACATAATGAGACGTTGTCTCTACAATAAATAAAAAATTAGCTGGATGTGGTGGTGCATGCCTGTAGTTTCAGCTACTTGGAAGGCTGAGGTGGAAGGATCACCCAAGCCCAGTAGGTCAAGGCTGCCGTGGCCACGAGCATGCCACTGCACTCCAGCCTGGGCTACAGAGTGAGACTCCAACTCAAAAAAACACAAAACCCCCCAGATTTTTTTGACTGCCAAGAACCAATATTTTTGAGGTGATATTGTCCCTGTGGAAAGTACACGATCTAGAACAGATTTTTCTCATTCTCAGCACTGCTGGCATTTTGGGCTGGATAATCCTGTTTTGGGCTCTCCTATGCATTCAGAGATAACGAGCAGGACCCTGGTCTCTTCTGTTTAGATGACAGTAGCATCCTCTCCAGTTGTGACAACCAAAGATGTCTCTAGATTGACATTGCCCCATGTCCCCTGGAGGACAAAGTCTCCCCAGGTTGAGAATCACTGATCTAGAAGAAATCCCTATTGGGTACTTCCTGCTAGAAAGAAAGGGTTTATTTTTAAAGTAGAATCTAGGCCTAGTATAGTTTCCTTCCTCCCTCCCTCCCTCCCAGGCTGATCTCAAACTCCTGTGCTCAAGGCCTGCTGCCTTGGCCTCCCGATGTGTCGAGATTACAAGTGTGAGCCATTGCACCCAGCTGGGAAGGGGAACTTAATGCTGTGTGATTTCTCCCACAAATAGGTGGGGTCCCAAGGGCTGGAGGGATGTGAAGGAGGCCATGGTAAAGGGGACAGGTCATGATGAGGCACCCTTGTCCCCATGATGTGAGGGTACCAGTGCTCTCGTCTAAGCCGACTGTCCAGTTCCCACAACCACAGGAGGAACCTTTCTCCTGTCTTCTTAGAAATGAGCCTGATACATTGTATCTTAGTCAGCTTGAGCTGGTATAACACATACCACAGACTGGGTGGCTTAAGCAACACACATTTTTTTTACTTTTATGAAGGCTGAGAAGTCCAGGATCAAGGTGCTGGTAGCTTCAGCGGCCTGCAGGTGAGGGCCTGCTGCCTGGCTTGTATACAGACGTTCTCAGTGTATCCTCATCTGGCAGAGACAGATCTCTCTCTCTCCATTCTCACTTCTCTCTCTCCTCTCTGTCTCCTGTTTTAAGTGCACTAATCCATTTCTGATGCTCTAACCTCATGACTTACTTCCCAAAGGCCCCACTTCCTAATACCATCCCTCTGGTAATGAGGGCTTCAACATGTGGATTTTGGGGGGACACAAACATTCAATCCACAGCAACTTGTCAAACGAGGTGCTTGCAGTGTCCTCATCTGAAGGCACCTGATGACCAAGAGAACTCTAGGTAGCTTCTGCCCACTACTGTGTTCAGGCTTTGTCATCACACATGGACCAGGATGGCTTCTCAAGATGCCTTTTCAATGCTGGTTTAATGAGTATGCAGATGTATCTTGCCACTATCTGAGTAACTTCGGAAGTCACTTGATGATTGGGAAGGATGGACTAGGTGAGAGAGACTCAGAGTGGGCTGAATGGATTAGGTCGGTTACTGGGACTTTTCGAGGAGTGGGTGAGAAAGAAGTTGTATTTCCAGGTGCTCAGCACTGCCCTGCTGGCCCGACTTGCCTTCATGTATTCAGTACTCACAACACCCTGAGATTTGACAGCTAAAGAAGCTGTGACTGTGAAAAAAATACTAAATTGTATGTATCTGTTTCAGTAAATTCATGTGTATGACCACATAAAGGCTTGTAAAAAATTCTTTTGTTCTTGCTTGGCTCTTTCCTTCCCCATTCTCCCCCCCCCCCCCCCCCCCCCCCC
>NW_007258621.1:575233-628007 GCF_000164805.1 Carlito syrichta
GATCCTACACACACACACATGCTTACATTCATGGGTTTTGGGGTTATGGCTTCACAAAAATGGAGTGATTCTTCACATCTTTTCTATATCTTGCTTTTCTCATTAAATATACCTCAAGGGAAGTCTGTATCTCTAATTCTTTCTGCATTAATGGGGTAGATACACCACTATTTATTCAGCCATTGCCTATGGATGGGCATTGTTTAAAAATAAGAGCTGGTGAGATTGCAGGAGTCGCCCTGGGTTGTGTGCTGAGTAAGGGGTGGAGCCAGGATTCAAACCCAAGCTGTCAGACTCCAGAGTGTGTGCCTCCAATTCCTCCACACCACTGTTTATCTAGACATCCTGACAAGGCTGGGAGGAGGGTGACAGTCTGGAGCAGGATCTACGTGATGTTGGGGAAGCCATTACAGGGCTTAAATGGGGGAGAATTGAAAGTAAACATTCTCAAAATTGAGCAAGATGCTTCAGCATACTTGAGGTAGTTGGGAAACAAAAGAACACTCTCTGTTGTCATAGGGTCCTTGGTGCATGTACACCATTTGCCCTGCTGATCCTGTAGACTGCGATGAAGCCGTAGGTAATGATTTCCCTGGGGCATTAGACTGTGCTATTAATAGACTACAGGTGTTTAAATGGCAAGTCTGGTTATATTCTTGCTCTGCATTAAAAATTGGGCCTTTGGGCCCAGCTGATAGGGAGCCAATGGCTGTGCCGGGTGGGGCCGTTACTACCGGTTCTCATTTCCCAGTCTTCCTGCTTTGATGTGTTGAGGGTCAGCTCACCGTGTGCTGCTTTTTCCTGCCAGGTAAACAGATCCAGGTGTTATCAGGCCACCTACAGTGGGTGTACTGCTGTTCCATCTCCCCAGACTGCAGCATGCTGTGCTCTGCAGCAGGAGAGAAGTCGGTGAGTCTCCAGCACAAATGCTTGAGTTTGGTGAGACGTGGAGGTCTGAAGTGGTGGCCGTGTGTGTGCGCGCGTGTGTGGTGTTGTGTAAATCCAGTATCCTCAAATCCACCTGCAGATTGGCCTTAACAGAAGGCACACATTTGGGCCATAGCTGCTCTTGTCCAAGTTCTTCATGATTTGCACTTTGACATGAACCCACAGAGAAGAGGTATTTGGAAGCACTTTGTTCCTTTTCCTCAGAGGGCTGTTTCCTTTTATAAAATGGGAAAGACATTGCCTCCAAAGTGTCTTCTCTCCTTGGAGTCTAAGATGTTAAAGCTTTTAAAAAGTCTTTTAAAAGATTTAAAAACCCACACATGGATCCGCAGTTCCTTTGAACCATCTCGGTGGAGTCCATCAAATTAGGATTTCTAACTCAGATCTTGACAGATACAGCTGCCTGATAAACTTTGACCTGAAACCCTGTTACTTTAAAAAAAAAAAAAATTAGAAACCCAAGAACAATCTGGGAACAGTTTCTGTTTAAATTTTGTATTTGCATCGAGCCATTAGCTATGACTGAAGGGAAAGTTAAGAGTTCACTGTTTGGAACAGCCTTGGTGGTTAATCATTCATATGAGGTTTGGAACTATGTGAAAGAAAGTATTCTTAAAGGAATGAAAATAAAATCCTCCTTTTAATGCTTCTAAAAAAAAAAAAGCTGAAAGTGACAGCTAGGTCAGATATACAGTCTTGGGTCGGATTTCCACGGTTCTGTAAGTTGGGTGGAGGATGTAGAATGGCTTGGCAGCCTACCACTGCTATGTAGGGTGGCCCTGGAGTTCACTTCTGACCCATATTTTCGGTTTTAAGTGGAACAAGATAACATGGGGCTGAGGTCTTTATCAGCACCTACTACTCTATTTTCAGAACTCAGAATCCTCTACAGATACCTTTTGGCTGGTGGTCTTCCTAAGACTGGCCTGGCTTATTCTCCTCCCCCCCCCTTTTTTTTTTTGAGTTGGGCCTCATTCTGTCACTCAGGCCGAAGAGCAGTAGCGGTAGCATGAACATGGCTCACAACAGCCTCAAATTCCTGGCCTCAAACGATTCTCCTGCCTCAGTCTCAAGTAGCTGGGACTACAGGTGTGGACCACCACACCTGGATAATTTTTTCATTTGTTGTAGAGACATGGTCTCATTATGTTACCCAGGTTAGTCTCAAACTTCTGGGCTCGAGCAATCCTCCCACCTCAGTCTACCAAAGTGCTGGGATTACAAGCATGAGCCACCGCACCCAACCTTATTCTCCCTTAAAGTGAGCTCCTTGAGCATGTTGTTGGTTAAATGCCTAAAGTTCAGACCTATTACTTTATTTAAACCTCTGTGATAGGTTCTGAAAGAGCTGTAGAAAGGGTAGAACTCAGCATTACCTGGCATGGGAGCTGCAGAGGGCTCATTCAAGTCATAAGCACTTTGTTTCTGCCCCTGACCAGGCACCTGTTACTTTCCATAGGTCTTTCTCTGGAGCATGCGGTCCTACACGTTAATCCGGAAGCTGGAGGGCCACCAAAGCAGTGTTGTCTCTTGTGACTTCTCCCCCGACTCCGCCTTGCTCGTCACAGCTTCCTACGATACCAATGTGATTATGTGGGACCCCTACACTGGCGAAAGGCTGAGGGCACTCCAGTAAGGACTGCATCCCTGCTACAACTTCCTGGTGGGCTGACATTGAGAAACCTGCTTGGAAACAGACATGTCCCTCTTAGAGTCTGGGACACAGGAGGGGACAGCCTGGATAAAAAGGCACAATGGGTTGTTGATTCGTGTTTCACTGTCGATTAAGCCCCTAACTCAGCCGTGAGTTTGTGTTTCCTAGGGAGGCTGGCCGTTGTTTTTTGAACTCAGCATTATGAAACCTCGAAGTGACTCTTTATTTCCATTTACTAATAACTGTAGTAACAAGTTCAGAATGAGCCTCTCATCAAAACCGTTATTTCCTCAGTGAATTTTCATGTTTGCACAAACGCGGTCTACTTTTTCCCTTTGTCTGTTGTTTTATGAAGCAAATAATAGGTAGTCCTATAATTATCATGTAACAGAGCCTTAAAAAGACTTGCCTTTGTACTGTGGCATTAAAGAGAGGGCTGACCTACTTTGCATAAGGAAATTAGCACAAGGAAGTGTTAGTAACCCTTCAGCCCCTCCACAGGACACTTGGAGCCTTCTAAGATGCTTTATTCCAGTTTGCAAATCCCAAGGTGTTCCATTTGGGCACAGGATTCGTCTGGAGCCTTTTCCTAGCCACAGCAGTTTGATCTCCTGCCTGGGGTGAGGATGCAGGGTGCAGGGCGGCCATCACTCCAGGCCCACCATTGTTTCTTTCCTTCTCAGCCACACGCAGGTCGATCCTGCCATGGACGACAGTGATGTCCATATTAGCTCACTGCGATCTGTGTGCTTCTCTCCGGAAGGCTTGTACCTTGCCACAGTGGCAGATGACAGGTAACAAAGAGAAATCTGTGTGTGGCCGCAGAGCGTGTGTTTGCAAGGAATGGCTGCATGGCCCTAGGTCAGTTGATAGGTGAATGTCCCTGTCCTTCTCCCTCTCTCTCTAGACTCCTCAGGATCTGGGCCCTGGAACTGAAAACTCCAATTGCATTTGCTCCTATGACCAATGGTCTTTGCTGCACATTTTTTCCACATGGTGGAGTTATTGCCACAGGGTATGTATCTGTTAGCTGAACAGATGGGTAGTGGTTTCTGCTGAGTATACCATGTAGCTTTTTAAGGAAAGAAAGTATCAAGAATTTTGTTGCCTATGAGGAAACCTTTAAGGAAGATTATATAAAATCCAAATATTCTTTTCTGCCAATGTTTAATTTAAAGGTAATTAAAGACCACTTAATGGGCCAAGTCCACAGAAAACATAAATTGAGATGATGCAGTTTATATGGGTGACCATTTGGAGCTGAGACCACCTTACCGGTAACATCTATAATTCAGTAGGTGGCACTCTTCCCTCTTTTACATTTGAATTGGTAGTGTCTGATTTAGAAAGGGCTGTGTTGAGAGAGCACTTTGGTAGTAAAGGTGTCTTGAGTTCTTCTAATCCTATCAGCAACCTTAATTATTCAGCACCATGGCTTTTACATCCATTTCCACGGTCAGGGTTGCATTTCACTCTGGAGTCTGCTGCTATTTCCAGTCAAAGTAGAGACATTTAACATCCATCACAATGAAAACATGAACTTCCAAGGACTGTCTTATCATAGTATTGGTTTCTGTTTCATTTCAGGACAAGAGATGGCCATGTCCAGTTCTGGACAGCTCCTAGGGTCCTATCCTCACTGAAGCACTTATGCCGGAAAGCCCTTCGAAGTTTCCTCACAACCTACCAGGTCCTAGCACTGCCAATCCCCAAGAAAATGAAAGAGTTCCTCACATATAGGACTTTTTAAACGCTACATATCTTGTTTTCTTTGAAGCAGGATAAATCTTCCTGGCAATGGAGTAGCTGGAATAATGGGCCAAACATCTGGTCTTGGATTGAAGTAGCATCTCTTTGGGATTGTGAATAGAATGTAGCAAAACCAGATTCCAGTGGACTAGTCATGGATCTTTCTCTCCCTGGCATGTGAAGAGACTTCCATTTCTGCGGTGACAGGGCTTTACCTTAAATCTTCAGTCCACTATGAACAGCAAGTGTTGGACTCTTTCTAGTTGTTTTGATTCAAAGTGCAGTTATTGATGTTGTTTTGATAATACTAATAAGCTTCCAGAGCCTTTCTGGTGGCAGAGAGGTCCACATTCCCTCAGCTGGGAAGGATGACTTCTGCCTTGTACCCACCATCCTTGTTTCCAATGCAGTAGTAGCATTGTTTAAAGTTCTCTCCTGCTGTGGTCAGAGTTGCTTCGATGTTGGCAAGTGCTTTCTCCTCGGGCTTGCCTCTGACCAGCAGGACCAAGTTTTTGTGGGGCCATTTGGTATGAGGTATTGAATTAGCTTAACTAAATTACAGGGGAATCAGAGGCTATGCTGACTGGTCCAGACACTATTATTGGCTTTTCTTTTTTTTCCCCTCAAACAATGGTGTGCATGTGCAGGAGATGACAAATTTGTATGTCAGATTATACAAGGATGTATTCTTAAACTGCATGACTGTTCAGATGGCTACTGCGTTGTCAGCTGCCATTTATTAGCATCATATTTATTTGTATTTTCTCAACAGGTGTTAAGGTACAACTGTGTTTTTCTCGATATCTAAAAACCATAGTACTTAAATTGAACAGTTGCGAAGATGTGTCTTAATTGTGTAAAGAATTGGTGTTGTCATGACTTTAGCTGATGCTCTTATGTACGAGATCTGTCTTTGCTGTTTAACCTCATTGGATTAATCAGCTGGTTTCAACTCTATCCTTAAACAGAAATAGCTTCTTAACAGTACTGTTCTCCTTCAGTGGCATGTAGTTATCTAATCAAGACACCTCATTCAAACAGAATCTGCCTTAGGAAAATTTAATATATTTTAAATTATTTTAAAAGAAATGCAACATCTTGTTCTTTAGCTTTCTTAATTGGTGCTCTATGGAGGCCAGCGTAATGTTTTATGACTTGTTGAGAAAGTCGAGGAATTTCCTCTACCACCTTTGTTGCTTGAAGAAAAACATTTCCAAATGAGAGGCTTTCATTGAAGGAAAAAAAAAGTTAAAAGCTTTGGCTCTCTGTTTCATTTTTTCCATTAAGAAAAAAAAAAAATCCCCTTTTAAAACAAGTAGTACAACAGAAGGGCTGGGAATGGGCTAGCCAACTTTTACATTTCACGGTTATCTTGAAACATCACATATAGCAGTCTGAGAGGCCCTGGGTGGTCTGAAGGCCCAGCTTGGCCATTAGCTTCAAAGGTTGCTGGTGTCCTTGGGGAGCGAGTCCTCCATGAATAAAGGAAATCACTGACTTCTCCCTTTTGACAGTGTAAGAATTTGACACCTGTATAAAGAACAGCCTCCAAAGAAAGTTTACTCTGTGATATTAGGGACAGGCGGTCTTAATGTAAATGCAAGCTGGACAAGTCAGCATCTTTATAGCTGGCTAAGGAGAGAGGAGTCACTTGTAACACAACCAGCAAGCAAGCTGCTTTGTTTTTATTGTAAAGAACACTAACATAAATGCAGCAGAGTTGCTGTAAAATAAATGTTAAATCTACAAAAGCCCCAATCCAATCAGCAGTTCTAGGTTTAGAGTCAGGCTTAATCTCACATGCCCTCCCTGCATTAAACAAGTGTTTTATACAACCTCTGGCCCCCAATGGCATAATTTCAGGTTAGCTCTATATTAATTTTTTTTCTTCATACCCCCAGCAATTTGGAACCTGCTGATAACTCTTCTACTTCAAAAGGGTAAATAAAAAAGACAAGTTTTCAAAGCTAAGGATTCAGTCATTTTATAAGAGCAACACAGTTTTGGCCAGAAATCCATTAACAACTATTTAAAGTTAGATATGGAGACTGTGCCAAAGATCAGAATCATAAACTTAATTTTGGAGACGCTATTTACCTTGAGTTGGAAAACCTTTATGTTTCAGACCAAAATGGGGTAAGCCAATTCCTGTTATCTATGCAACTGAAAGGTAAAAGCTTTACGGCTTTAAAAAAAAGGGGAAAAAATAAGTTTTTCCCCAGTATGAAACACAGACGGATAGTGCGATAAGATGATCATACCTTAAAGTTGTTTTGTATATCCCTGCTCCAAACAACCACAAAACAGTACTTTTTAAATGTCTGCACCACGCCCCTATCTGAGAGGTTTCCAAGACTTGGGGTGTCTGTGATTCATCCTGTAACTGTCCTCTGTTCTCCAATCACTACTGGGCCCTGAGACTTGTGGCCAACGGGGCCCTTGGAGCATCTAGGCCTCTGCGACAATCAGGTCTCTGGTGACTTGAAAAGCAGCAATGAGGGAACTCAGCTGAATCTTTTCGTTGGTGCCAACTGAAAGCCTATACCTGAAAGGAATCAAGCAAAAGGTAAGAAAAAGGAGGATTGCACACAACTGCCTTTCCCTAAGAGAACAGGAGCTGAAAATCTGTTGGAGGGAGATGGGAACCAGCACATACAACAAGTTTATCCTGGACAGTAATCTCGTATGTGTCTCACATTTTCTTCTCTGCCCTAAACGCTGATTTATAAATTTGATGTTTCAAACTGGTGAGGACAAATTAAATTTTTAAAATTATTAGTTATCAAAGCAGTGTTCTGAACTTAACTTTGTCCCAACTATATAGACAGACAGAATTTATGTAATGAAGGATTACTTAATCCACAAATTACATTAAGAGGAAACTAAAATGAAGATTTTCTTCCTCTTTTTAAAAATTCTTTTGAGTTGGGGGTCTCAATCTGTCAACCCAGCCTGGCTGGAGTACAGTGGTACAATTATAGCTCACTGTATTCTTGACCACATGGGCTTGGGTAATCCTTCCGCCTAAGCCTTTTGAGTAGCTGGTACCACAGATGTACACCACCACACCTGGCTAATTTTTTTATTTTGTAGAGATGAGGTTTTGCTATGTTGCTAAGACTGGTCTCAAACTCTTGGGCTCAAGCAATCCATCTACCTTGGTCTCCCAAAGTGCTGGGATTACAGTCGTGAGCCACTGTGCCCAGCCCTGCTTCTTAACTAAGACATTTCACCTGGAAGTTTAGTTAACATTATCTGTGGGTCTGTGATCTGGTCAGTAAAGCAGGACACTGGCTTTTCATTTTGACACCTTTTAAGTGCCCAGCCATTGAAAGCAAGGCCGTCATATTCACAGCAGTGATAAGTGACTTTATTTGTCCACATGAAAGCCAATGCTGCAAATTAGAGTTGGCCTACGCTGACGTCTGTCTGTACTTAAATGATAGCTGTCGGTTTCACTGGGGGCTAATAATGGTGTTTATGGAATGAGGCGAAGTGGAAAATTGAGTCTGTGTTTACTCTTCCCCCCCCATTATACTTTAGTGTGCCAAAAGGCCTTAACAGCTGGGGGGTAGCTGGTCATCCTCCAACGACCTAGAAGTCTGAACTGAGGCAGGCCACCCAAATAACAAGAGCATTTCAGAACCAATGTGGACCAAGCCTGTGAGGTGTAAGGAGAGGCCTTCATCTCAGTATGTCACTGATCTAAACTGTCCTTTGTGTTTACCCCTGTATTCTTGAAATATGCAACTCACACCCCTCCCCACATTCCACTCAGTATCACCAATAACTAGATTATGCCATATGTGGATGACTTAGACAAATCAAGCAAGTAGAAACAACTCACAACAAGAAAACAAAGGAGGAAAAGAATTAAAATGGAAAATACTCACTCAATATCTGCCATCTTGGTCAATAAATGTATTCTAACTGAAGATGGAAAGTCAACTGAGGGAAAAACAAAATCAAATGAGTGAGGTCTGTCACTCCCTACTATCAAAAAAAAAAAAAAAATCAGAGGACAAGTGTGAATGTCAACATCAAATACATAACACTGAATTCCTGAGGTCTCAATCTAATCACTAGATACCACACCTGTAAGAAAGTAAAATGGTAGAGGTTTCATACTTTTTATTCACTATTTTCTTTGTAGGGTAGCCAAAAAAAACACCAAAAACTAGCAGATTCCAAAGTGATCCTAAGAACACAGCACTGCTCTTAGAAGCTGGGTGGTTTTATACATTAACTTGAAAGTTGAATTTTCACTTGCTATCCCAATTTTTAAAAACCCACAAACAATTGATCTTTAAAAGTTGGTCCATGCTCAGCTTCCACAATCAAGGTGCAGAACTGGGCTTGAGCCAACCATTTCTTCGGCAGAATTAAACACGTGGGCCAGCCAGGACGAGGCCTGCAAAGGCACAGGCAAAACCAACAGTCAGTGACCCAGTTAAGCCTCTCGGCCTATAGATGCCTGCTGTGGAGGGAGGAGCTTCTCCTACAGCCTCCACAAGGCATCACCTGAGTCTGAGGAATACTGGTGTCTATTCTTCCCAAGATGCTGAGTTCATTGCTCTGGGGTAACCCTATCTGCTGCCAATTTTGAGAGCCAATTCTCTGGATAGATGATATGGGCAATTATGGAACTTAAGATAGTTTCCTTAAGACTGCTTTGATTTCTAAGACACACTTTCTTCCTCTTTCCTTTCAGGAAAAATATTTTCTTAGAAATGTGAATTAAAATATGCTACTTCCAGCTATAAAATATAAGCCCCTGGAGGAAATAAAAACAATCTTCAGGAGTTTCTTTCCACTCTCCCAACAGTTCTAGAGATTAAATGAAGGTTTTCAGAACCAACTTTTAAATAGCAGCAAGACAGAACTGCTAACAAGAAGGGGTCTGATTTATACTTCATTACTGTTTCTTTGCTTCAAAAATGAAGCCTCATGTTCTGTTTTCCACCATCCTTAACACCAAAGCAGGCCACCTTCCCTACAGCCTCCAATAGGGACTAATGTAAGTTACCTCTGTGCACGAACAAGTGTATCTCAGTCAGGATATCATGTAATGCCAACCCCTTCAGAGTTTTCAACTCCATAATATCTAGAGAGGAACAGTTAAGGCAAAGGGAACAAGTTCCAGAACAAACATACTGCAGAGAATTTTGAATCCAAACCCTGGCAAGTGACTTTTTAAAGTAGGGCTTTTAATCCCAACACAACTGTTTCTCTTTCAGTTTGGAACTGCATGGGTTGGACCCCAATTCTTTATTTTTCTTATGCCTAATCGTCACTAAGAGCTTTCTGAAAGATGCAATTTTATCTCCTTCTAGTAGAGAATAAAGCCAAATGCATTCGCTCAAATGCTTCATATCTCTGTTCTTAGCTTTTAATTTCACAATATAAGAGTTAACACTGACCACTTCAAAATGATTCCATCTTCCAGCACAAGACCTAAGCTTTTCTCCCAGCTGTGAGTGAAGCTGCTTCAAGCCCTACCCAGGTGAGAGCCCTTCAGGAAGAACTTTGGGGTGTTAAAGACGAGTACCCATTCCACCTACAGACACTCGTTCCCACGACAAGCTGATCAGAGTTGCATCCAGCCAGTCAAATCCTTTGCTGGCAAGATGTAGGTACTGGCTGCAGCCCACACTCCTGGGCCACCTTTAGACCTTGGACTCAATGTGCTGGGAGGCTGTGAGAAAGGATACTTCTGTAGGCCGTGGTGAAATCTTGATTCAACATCCAGTCTAGAATGTTGGCTATGTCTGACTTGAGCGGGTGCCCTGTGCAGGTGTAGACAGTCTCCTCTGTCACCTTTCCAAAGGCCATATTGGTGCTCTGTGCAGACAGAGGGGAGATCACAGTAGCTGTCACAGCAGCTGCCAAACTAGGGTGCCAAAAAGAAATTGCAGAGACTGCAACGCAGGTGAGCAGCTATGTTACATGGGCACAGGACAACTTGAACCCCATATGGTCTACACTGGGAAGAGCTGGCCTCATCAGAGGATGTTGCAGCTTGATGGCTACTAAATGTAGAATCCTTCCCTACCTTTGCTTTTTTTCAACAAATGATTCTTTCAATTAATCAAAGTACTAAGTGGGAAAGGGGAAGGCAGCACATTATGAGATCAAGGTCTTCCCAGTTCTAGATTTCTGAATGTACAAGTTGGTCATATTGTTGCACTGTCTTTCTTAAAAAACGACTTTGAAGCAATGCCTTGAGATTTGCTACAAGCAGGACCATACCTGCAAAATGTTCAGAGCTCTGCGCATATCTCCGCTGGAAAGAGTTACAAGTGCCTTCATTCCATCTTCACTTATATCAACTCTGAAAAGAAGTAGGCAAAAGGGATTTATTAGGCCCCCCAGAGAGCACCATCTTCCAGCACAAGACCTAAGCATTCCATCTTCCAGCACAAGACCTAAACAAGCATTTGCTACGAGGAACAAGACAGCCTGGAATGATTAAAGCTTTAAAAGAATGAAAAACAAGAGCAGAGCTAATACTTCCCGATCAATATGATCTAGAATTAACTCTGGTTTTTAGGGTCACAGGATTCCAATAGTAGTAACAGCCCACTCAAAATCTAGAGCAGCCTGTATTTAGGACCAAGCATTTTTAATGCTGAGCAACTCGCTTTGAATTATGTTCTCTGAGGAGAAAGGCCTGGCATGATTTGCGATCACAGAGCCAAAACTCCTACTTTAAAATAAGCAGCCGCTCAGGTCTTGCTTGGCATTTGATTACACAGAATGTAATGTCTCAGAACCTTCCCTTCTGGTCAAAAAAAGCTAGGAGCATCTTTGCAGAAGGGACTCTGCAGCATGCAGTTTCCAATGACAAAGAAGAGTAGGAGGAAATTGGGACATATTCCAGGGGAGGAGGATGGAATCAAGAGAAATCAAGAACTAAATGACTTTCATGAGGAATGGCTATGAGATACCAGAGAAAGTGATAGCAGCTTACAGTCCCCAATGCCTGCCCTGTGCTAGGCACTCTGCTAAGTCATCTACCTACATCAGCTGCTTTAAACACGAACCAGCCAGGTGTCCCAGAGCCTTCCTTACACTACCCTGAATTCCCAAGGGCCCTCAATATACTCACTTCTCTTCTTCTACCACATGTTCCAGGCGGGGAACCATGAGATCAGGAGTCAGGGGACCGAATCGAAACCTTGTACACCGGGACTGCAAGGCGGGGATGATCTTTGACAAATAGTTACAGATGAGGCAAAACCTGGTATTTTCAGTGAATTTTTCGATCACTGGTGAGGGAAAATAAAACCACCTCATATCAAAATCTTCTTCAAAGGATCCAGAAAGCCTAAACTTTTCTCTGGTCACATGGAAGGTACAGGAACAGATTCAGAATGCAGACAAGTGGGGATGCCACCTGCAACCTGAGAGGGCGGCACCGGTGTGTTTAGGACTGGAGCTCAGCCACTCCCTTTCTAAATATTGAACATGCCTCCCTGGGATCTTACAATATGCTTCCTTTTTCACGATTTGCCATGGTTCTGGCACTTTTGCCACCTCGTCGCATTAAGATAGGAGACCTATCTATTCCCGTCATTTTATACAAAATGTTATTTGGCAGGTGGATGATACCTCACCTTCCACAGGCAGGAAGGGGAACGGTTTCTTGCAGATGTTTCAGTGGACACTGGAAACCTTAGAGCACTCAAGGGAGCAGTAACCCAAACTGAGAGATGCTTATGACACCAGTTTCACTGCGTAGGTACCCAATGTTCTCGCATGGGGATCTGCCCAAACTGACAGTCACTCTACAGAACAAGATGCTGAAGAAAGGCTGCCAAAGCTTCTAGGACCAGAAGATATTCTAACTGTCCTCCTCCTCCTCCTCCTCCTCTTCTTAAACATGTGCTGCAATCTACTCCTTCCTCCCAAACTCCTAAAGATCATTCTCGTAGCTGATTCACTTGGAATCTTAATGCGAGATTATGAGAGCCCTTTAAAAGAAATTAACTGCACTTAAGACAGACACATCATGGGTGCTCTCACCTTCCCTGCCAAATCATTCACTTGGCAAGTAGTGAAGTAATGTCAGCTTTCTGTGACTAAACTTCAGATATTCTTTTTCTGGTTACTTTGTATCAAAGGGCACCAAAGGGCACAATAGAAAGGTCTATCCAACAATTTAGGAATGAAAGACTTTCTATACCCACTCCCATTGAATGATACAAATTCCCAACTCTGAAATTGACCTAGTGGCAAAGAAGGATGAAACACCATTGACTGGTCATACTTAAAAGTCCCAAGGCCAGATGCAGTGGCTCATGCCTGTAATCCCAGCACTTTGGAAGGCTGAGGTGGGAGGATAACTTGAGCCCAGGAGTTTGAGACCAGCCTGGGCAACATAACGAGAACTTGTCTCTTCAAAAATTAAAAAAAAAATTTAGCTGGGTGTGGTGGCACGTGCCTGAGGTCTCAGCTACTCAGGAGACTGAAGTGGGAGAATTCATTCAAGCCCAGGAGTTTGAGGCTGAACCTATGATCATGTCTCTGCAGTCCAGCCTGGGCAACAGAGTAAGACCCTGTCTTTTAGAAAAGTCCCAAAAGGGCTACGTCCTTAAGCTGCTGAGAGGTTCCCTAGCTACCAGCTGCCATGGTACTTTGTCTGGATTATTAGATGGGATACAAGGAGAAAGGTACAAAGAGGTTTCTCTGAGTCAGAAGATGAAAACAGAAAACAAGTCATGCTATATGTAGCAGCTCTTCTTACCTCTTCTCAAGGCATTCTGGGCATCTTGAGTCATGGCATCGGCTTCATCCAAGATCACTAATTTAAAGCCTTTCCTAGAAAAACAGACAATGCTGTCTAATGATTTATTCAATCTAACTCCAACATCTGGCCCAAATCTACATCTTCCCATCTGTGCCATCAGGCCCCATCTCAGCAAGGCTGTTTCTCCCAGAACATTAACCAAAGCAGACATCTGTGGTCAGAGAGAGGAAATGCTCCATTATGCTTTAACCCCAAGGAAAATGAGGACTAACTTCTATACTTGCTCATGTCATATTCCTAGCGTCTTCACCTTCTGCCTAGTACCTGCCATTCTATCTGCTTTTTCCATCTCTTTTACTCACATTTGCATCTTTTTCTTTTAGTCACCATCCTAGTTATCCTTCCCGATCTCCATTTATTTTTGTTTAAATTCAAACTACTCAGACACTCTTGGTTAGGATGTAATCTAATCAGCCCTCAGTTAATAAAATGAAGTTAACCCTTCTCTCAAGAATGTGCTAAAACAGATGCAGAGAACATTTTATTTGAATATTTGCATTATAACATTTCTTACCACCATCCCTGTACTTTATCTTCTATGGCAGTTTTTAACAAAGTCATTTTTTTAATCTTTAAAACTGGCAAAGGGGAGGATTTTAAGAATTAAGCTAAAGCATCTCACCAATCAAAATCTCTAGGAAGAGAAATTATACAAATAATTCTTACTTAAATATTGTCCTTGTGCTAGCAAAGCTCAGGATTGGTCCCCGAACGATATCTATTCCTCGGTCATCTGAAGCATTCAGCTACAGGCGGAAAAAACAAGTAAAAATAAAAACCAAGTTGCTATGTTGCCTATGAATTCTTGGTTTTGGTGTATCTTTCTATCAATCCAGCTCAGCAAACTAGCTCTCAAGGTCTAACGACAGCTAAGAGATAATGATTAAAAAAGAAAAAACTCAGAGTTGTACTCAGAACTCAAGAGATAATTCCATTACATGATGAAAGACAAGTGGCTAGTCTGCCCTCACCCTCTGGTGACACTCACTCTAACATAAATTGGAGAAATAATTAATTGGTTTGGTCACACTGAACAGCACCCCTGGCATGAGCAGAATGATGGTAATTTTAGCTACCACAGTCCAGTGGTTAACAAGTTTTCAATACACTGAAGTAAGGGCATTGGTAGCAGCAAGTTTCTAAAACTCATATCTAAAAAGTAAGTTAAACATTTTTTCTTGCAATAGACAGTTTTAATTTTTGTCATCTAAGTATATCAGTCAAATTCTAAGCAATATACAGATGGCATACTCAAACGCAGTAATTTGAAGAAAACTAAACAAAGATATTTATAGAAGTATTTCTGGGGTGAGGGGAAACCACAGGGCTATGCAATATCTGCTATCACCGCCAAGCCTAAAGGGGTTAGAGGAGGGAACGGCTGGAGGGTCCTGGAGAGGGCTATGGGAAGGGGACCATCTGTGAGACATGCCCTGCAGGTGGGGGATGCTGCCAGGCAGTGTTAACCGCAGGGGCAGATGCTGGCATCACTCACTTCCCCTTGCCAGGGCTCCTATTGGCCAAACCCAGCCAGAAGCCAGGGGGAAGGGAGCTTATAGTCAATATAGCTCAGCCTTCTGCACAAGAAAAAGGTGGAGAATGGATCTGGAGGGGAGCGAGGCAGATGGGCAGCAGCTCAGTCAGGCCTAGGTAAAAGCAGGTAACAGCAAAGAACAATGCCTAGCCCTACAACTGCCCTCTAGCTGACCAGTACCAATCCAGACCAAAATGACCATTACAGAAAAAAGCAAACTGACATAACTTATTTCAAATTTACTTCCTTCCCAACTGTCAGTGGGATAACTTACATTTAAAGTAAAATAAAACTAGCAGAACTGAAGTTAAGAAACTGGTATAAGGTATCTGTAGAGCAAGAATAATATTATTTACCTCCAAGACCATGGAGCCAAATTCTTTGTCTTTGTATAGCTGTCTAGCACAGGCTAGGATGGTGGATGTCTTTCCTGTCCCTGGGGGACCATAGAGAAGCAAGTGTGGCAGTCGGTCTTCACTGATAAATTTCTGAACTGAGGATTGGGAAGAAAGAGGGATACCATCAGTCTTTGGGAGTTGCCTTGCTCACTGTGGTCGCTTGCAATGGGGTGAATGCTCTTCAACCCAATGCAATGTTCAAATCAGAGGCAGATGCACCTTGATGCAGGTACCTCGACTCTGTGTTTCTAGTGCAATTGGGAGTTATTCAATTGTGCAGCCAGTCAACAAATATTTAGTGAGTGTCTACTGTGTTATAAGCACTTTTCTGGGTGTTGGTGACATCAGTGGACTTAAACAAGTCTCTGTAAGGCTACTTTTAACCCCACTGTGTCGAAACCTTATGTTCATGTTTATGACTTAACCACTAGATTGCAGCTGTCTGAAAGAATGAAAAATCTTAAAGCCACATTCTGTAAAGCTTGATCAGATTTTTCAGTTATTACTCAGCAGAGACAACATTACCAAGAAAAGTATATAGGTCCTTCAACTAGGGTAAAAGCAATGGACACATGGATACTTACTGGTACTCAGAATGTCCTGATGAGAAATGAGATCATTCAATGTCTGTGGCCGGTATTTTTCAACCCTAAAATACAATTTAGCATCTATTGTGATATACATATAAGTGCAAGAATATTTTGTTATACGCAAAAGGATCCTTTCATATTCTCATTTTAAAAAGAAGAGAAAATCCTTTAAGTTTGGATATAGTCAGCCGTTCTCAACAAGAGAGATTTTGTCCATTTGGGAGTATTCAGCATTATCTGGAGATATTTTTAGTTGTCATAGCTGGGCAGAGGGTGCTACTGGTATCTAGTGGGTAGGCACTAAGAATGTTGCTAAACTTGCTACAATGCACAAGACAGATCCTTTCCTCAAATCCTTCCCACCTGAGTAGCTGGCCAAAATGTCAATAGTGATGAGGTTGAAAACTGCTCTAATCTCACCTTTCCAGTTGTCTGCCTATAATTTCAACTTGGATGGGCACCTATTATTTCAATGCGAATTTAAAATTGAACTCATATCCACATGTCCATCAACAGATGAATGGATAAACTAAACATAATGCTTATCCATACAATGGAATGATTCAGCCATAAAGAAATGAAGTATTGATAACAGCAACAATATAGATGAAGTTTGAAAACATTATGCCAAGTGAAAGAAGCCAGACACAACATGTATGACTTAATGTAGCACATAATGTATGACTCCACTTACATGAAATGTCCAGGATAGGCAAATCATTAGAGAGAAAGGAGAGTAGTGGTTGCCAAGGCTGTGGGAGGGGAATATGGGGAGTGGCTGTCAATGGATATTGGGGTTTCCATCTGGGGTGAAGAAATATTGGAATGATATAGTGGGATGATTGCACAACATTCTTGAATGTACTTAATGCAACTGAAGTGTACACTTTAAAATGACTACAACGGTAGATCGTATGTGTTTTTTACCACATTACAAACAACTCTATTAGACAAGGACTTGTTTGGAGTTTTTCTAAATCAAGTCAAATCCCATCAAATTTTTTTTTTTCTGTATAAACTGGCAATGCGCAGTGATACTTCTTTTTCTTTTTTCCCATGGGAAATGTGTTAACTTTAATTTATATTTTCTGCCTTAGATTCAGGGGGTACAAGTGCATATTTGCTCCATGGGCATATTGCATACTGGTGGAGACTGGGTTTCTGGTGTCCCCCAGTCCTCAAATAGCGAACACTGAACTCCACAGGTAATTTTTAAATGTTCCCCCTCCTCCCTCTATCAAAGTCTTCAAAGCATCACCAGGTCACAGTTGTTGAAGTAAGACGGTTAAGAGTACAAGATCTGAATTCAGTCTCCTAGGTTCAAATCCAAGTCTATTTTCTAGCCCTGGACTTTAGGCAAGTCATTCAACGTTTCTAAGATGCTGTTTCCTCACATGTAAAATTCGAGTAGCAGCAGTGCCCACATCTCAGGGCCTTTTGTACGGAACGAATATCTAACAGGGTGTCTGCTAGTCTAATAGAAAGTCATTCAATAGGAGTTACTCGGGAAGCGTTATGATTATTTTAGTTTAAAAACTGGCCAATAGTCGCATCGAAGATTTTGACAAGGCTAAGGAGGGCACTTTGGCGCGGAGGCCAATGCAGGCGTCAGAAGACGCGGGATCGAACCCTTGCGCTATCACCCCGGTGCCAAAGCCGCTTTCTTCTTCGACAAGTGGAATGTGGAACGGGATGACACCTGGCAAAAGTCCTAACAGAACGGAGAAGCGCTGGGGAGCTGGGGAGTATCGGGGAACACCTCTGTGGCTCGGCCCGGCTGCAGGTCCGGGGCAATGGGACAAGTTGAGGCTGGGGACCCGTCACTTGCTCTCCCCGGCCCCCGCCTCCCACCGCGGCCGCCGGGCCTCTGCTCCTACCAGGGCAGGTTTTTGGTCTTGGCCGCCGCAGGCTGCTGCTGCTGGGACGCTGAGGTCTCCATGACGGAGAGAACGAAGGTGACCCGGCCCGCTGTAGTCGTCGCGCCCCTAAAATACCCCAAAACACCCGCACGGCCACCGGCAGGCTGTGAGAAGACCCTCGCACTTAGAGTTCGCGCGCAAAAGCAATTCTCGCGAGACTTAGCCGCCCGCTTCCGACTTCCTCCCTCGGTCCCGCCTCCTCTCCGTTGCTAAGGCGCCGGTTGCTAGGTTACCGGAGGCGCCGGCCGCCGGGCTTCTGCCGGCTCCGCCCCTCCAGTCCGCTCTGCGCTCTCCCAGATACCTAGCGGCTTCCAGAGACTGGAGCGGGCGAGGCAAGGCCATTCCCTGCCGCCGCCAGTCATCATTACACAGTAAGAGCTCACGGCCAAGGCCAATTCCCGCCATCACCAAGGTTTACACACTTAGATTCAGAGGACCAGAAAGCTGTCAGGCTAAAAAAAACTCCTAAGGATAAAGCAACCCCAAGTGGCACGGCCGGTTTTTGAATATAGATGACCATATGAAAAAAAGGCTCTCAATCTCTTTCGGGCCTCAAAGCTGGGAAGTGAATATTTGGAAGTGAAAACATCCCCAAACAAACCCGACTCCAAACTACCTATCTCCAGAATCTGTGTCCCTCACTCAAAATTTAGAGAACCAACCTCCAGGGGAACTCTAGGGTTAAAACCAAATAAATAGATAAACTTCTGGTTAGGTCAATATGTGTAACTAGAAGGGGCTAATTAATAAACACAGAGGACAGGGTTCCTGTGATCTGCGATACTAATAACACTAAGTGTCATATTTTTTTTTTCCCCCTGGCACGAGGGGATTCTGGATCACTTTTATTTTCTTCTTTTTAGCTGGTCTGTGTTTTCCAGCAATGACTGTGTATAATATCCATAATAAAGTCTTTTTTCCCCCAACATGGTGAGAAAGTCAAACATAGTGGAAGGAGATGAGGCCTGCCTGGGATCAGCCGTGTTCTGATTTGGAAGTAGCTGTACTCCTTGCATCTGATTACATCACTGTCACCTGCTTCAGGAAAGAAGCAGAGGGATGGTGGATAAATATATGATGGCAGTTACGGCTTCACACTAGTCCCTGCCTGTGAACTCCAAGGAAGAGGGTCAGACAGGGCTTGTGATATAACAGTGCCCTTACTCTCTGTTTCTTCTGGAGGCCAACTTTATTTTATTTAAAAACAATTTTTTTACTTGAGTTGGAGTCTCACTCTGTTGCCCAGGCTGGAGTGCAGTGGCATGCTCACAGCCACCGCAGCCTCGACTTGCTGGGCTCAGGCAATCCTGCCTCAGCCCTCCAAGTAGCTGGAACTACAGGCATGCATCACCATGCCCAGCTAATTTTTTGATGTACTGTAGAGATGAGGTCTCGCCAAGTTGCCCAGGCTGGTCTTGAACCCGTGGGCTCAGGCAATACCCTCACCTCGATCTCCCAAAGTGCTGGGATTATAGGCGTGAGCCACTGCTTTAATCCTGGCTGTTCATGAGCTGGCCAATTTTTTCACTCATTCTTGGACAGATTGCTTCTCTCCTTGGCGAACAATACCCACTTATAGATGGTTTTGAGGATTAAATAAAATAACAAATATAAAGCATCCAAGGCCATGACTTCCTATTCTTTCCTTCCCTTCTACCACTCTCCACCCATCCTGTTCTGGTTTCAAAAATTTCATCTCAAATAAAACCTAAAGGATTGGTTGGTGGGACTATGTCATAACCTGGGCTATTCAACCATGATGGTAAGAGACATCCTGCTAAGGATGCATTGCATTAGAAGCATGATGCCACCATCTTCTTGAGCTGGAAGAATCAAACAAGACTGGAACAAGTTCTCACAAAGCTCTGTCTGCATCTGCTGTTCAGTTTGCTTGGAATGCAGAATTCTTCCGTGTGACATTATATTATATGGGACAAAGGTCATCCACTGTGTGCCTCCAAAATGGATTGTAAGCTCATTGAGAGGAGAAACTTTGACCACTCTACTTCTGGTGCCTGGAACAGTGACTGGCTCAAGGGAAATACCCAGTTAATAATTATTTGGTAAATGAATGAATGAGAATGCCTCATATCCATCAGGCAGTTGCTATGGGTTTAAGTGCTTTCCATTCAACTTGCTAACTCCACTGTTACATAAACCTGCCTTGCTATCATTGGCCCCATTTTGAAGATATGTTAAGTAACTTACTCAAGTTCTCACTTGGTGTAAGGGGCAGAACTGGATCTTACCAATACGGTCCAATTCTTTTTCTTTTTTCTTTTTTGAGTTATGCACTTTTCAAAAATATTGTTTTCATTTTAGATTCAGGGGAGTACATGTGCTTGTTTGTTACATGAGTATGTTGTGTCAAGGTAGGAATTGAGATTCTAGTGTTTCCATCACCCAAATATTGAACATTGTACCCAATAGGTAATTTTTCAGCCCTCACCCTCCTTTCAGTATCCCCTTTTGGAGTCCCCAGTGTCTATTATCTCCATCTTTATGTCTTTTTTTGTTTTTGAGTCAGGGTCTTGCTCTGTTGTCCAGGCTGCAGTTCAGTGGTAAATCATGGTTCACCACACCTCGACCTTCTAGACTCAAGCAATCCTCTTGCCTCAGCCTTCCGAGTAGCTGGGACTCCAGGCACACGCCACCACACTCAGCTAATTTTTTTACTTTTTTATAGAGGCAAGGTCCCACTATGTTGCCTAGGCTGGTCTTGAACTCCTGGGCTCTGGCAATCTTCCTGCCTTGGCCTCCCAAATGCTGGGATTACAGGCGTGAGTCACTGTGACCAACCTCTATCTTTATGTCTATGTTGTACCCACTGTTTGTTTCCCACTTATAAGTGAGAAAAGGCAGTACTTGATTTTCCACGTCTAAGTTAGTTCACTTAGGTTAGTGGCCTCCAGCCTCATCCATGTTGCTGCAAAGGACACGATTTCATTCTTTTTCAATATAGTTTGACTTAATAGCCCTTAATGGACCAAGAGCAGCAGAATCCTCTGGGAACTTGTTAGAAATGCTAATTATTCTTCCTTCCATCCCAAAACCCATGATATCTGAAACTCCGGGGGTGGGGCCCAGACATCTGTGCTGTAACAAGCTTTCCAGGGGATTCTGATGTACTCATTTTATTTCCCAGAGGTAGGGTCTTGCGCTATTGCACAGTCTGGAGTGCAGTGGCGTGATCATGGCTCCCTGAAGCCTTGAACTCCTGGGTTCAAAGGATCCTCCTCTCATACCTAGGACTATGGACGGTACCACCACACCCTGCTAATTTATTACTAATCAATTAATTAATTATTTTTGTAGAGACAGGGGTCTCCTTATATTTCCCAGGGTAGTCTTGATCTCTTGGGCTAAAGTAAGACCCCTGCCTCAATCTTCCAAAGCACTAGGATTACATGCATGAGTCATGCACTTTGAACCCCAGGATTCACATCTGTAAAATGGGCAGGGGTGGAGACTTGACTAGATCATGACTTTCAGCCCTGGCTGGACACTAAAAACACCTGGGGAACTTTAAAAACTCCATTGCCAGAGGTCCAGGCAGGTCAATGAAATCTGGCCTCTGGAAGTGGGACCCTGTATTGGGATTTTATTTATTTATTTATTTATATTAGAAAATATAGTTTATTTAAAAGGAAATGAAAGAGAGAGAGAGAGAGAGAAAGGAGATTCACCTCCTCAAGGTAGGGAAGAGGGTATTTATTTCTTTATGTTTGAGTCAGGGTGCTTACTCTGTCTCCTAGGCCGGAGTGCAATGGCACTATCACAGCTCACTGCAGCATCGATCTTCTGGGCTCAGGCAATCCTTCTGTTTTAGCCTCCTGAATAGCTGGGACTACAGGTGCACAACAACACCATGCCTGGCTAATACTTTGATTTTTTTGGTAGAGATGCAGTCTTGCTATATTGCCCAGGTTGCTCTCAAACTTCTGGGCTCAAGCAGTCCTCCCATTTCAACCTCTCAAAGAGCTGGGATTATAGGCATAAACCACTGAGCCTGGCCGTATTGGCTTCCACAAAGTTTCCCTTGGGATTCTAATATTCAGTCGAAGTGGAACTACTGCACTAGACTCAGCCAGTCACAGTCCTTTTTCTCTTGATTGGCTTATAGCTATGTACGTGACCCAGTTTTGCTCAGTTAGCAATGATTGTGGGAGAAAGTAGGTGCCCTTTGGGAATGGTTTTCTCATTATTTTCCTGAATCTTGCATCAGTACTAAAATTGTCTCTCTGTAAAGAGACAGAGAAATAAAGACTGGGATTACAAACTCATGTATCTATAAGTAACCTGGTTAATCTATAATGGAAGAGGGCTGAGTGGAAACTGTGGCCTGCTTCAATGGGGTGGAGTTGTTAGAAATAAAATTTAAGCAGCAAAGAAATATAATAATGAGACATTGAGTAGCTTGTATAATCACTAGGAAGGCTGGAGTACTTGGCTTGGAAAATAGAGTAAAGACAGGTCATTCAACTAAAAGCATGGTCAAAACGACTCTACTAAACCAAGCCAGTAAGGAAACTGCTGCTGTGGACCAGGAGATCCCACTGCCCCTGCAGTCCCTCCTGTCCCTAGAAACTGGATGTTGCTGTTACCTTCCACTGTCAGAAATAATTCACCAATTCTCTCCTGTCCTGGATTCTTCCTAAAATTAGCACCCCATTTATAAACCTGGGAGACATGCCTAATTGGCCAAGTCTTGGTTGCCTGCTGGTGTGTATCTGGTTTATAGCTCGAATAGTAGCAGATGACATCTGCCTCCCACCAGGACTTATGAACTGGGGACATCCCTGAATACTGAAGAGGGGTTCATAGCTGGCAGACAAAAGTATCACCAATATTCACCATACCAGTACTCAGCCATGAGGAATAGCAACCACATGTTGTCAGATCTTCTGATTTTCCCAGCAAGACCAAAAATTTGGAATTTGTATGAAATTCCTGCAAATTAAATGTTGGTAACTAATTAAAAAAAAAATCTGCTGGCCCAGCAAAACCACTACAGGGATCACTTTGTGCCTTCTGATTTGTCAAGGACAGATGATCAGGCAAAAGATATAATTCCTTCTTTTCTTCATCTTCTGCCTGGATTTTAGTCCTTCCAGAGGATTACAGGCAAGTCAAACTGGTGTCTCCATGTGAATTGTGACACTGATGAGCACAGGCACAAACTTTTCTTACATAATCACAACCAGATTTGAAAATACTTTAATAAAACCTCAGGTCCTGGCGATGGCAGGATCATAAATTACAAACAAAATTGCCAACACAAGGCATTTACTCTTAAAACTGGATTAGGGAAAGGGAGCCCTGGATTTTATTACTCTCAGCTTTGAAACATACTTGGTTTTGGACACAGTACTTACTGCCTTAGTTTATTTTTAAGTCTTGTTCTTATGAGAGAATAGGATGCGAGGCTATCTTTGGAAGATGCTGGCAGAAGAAAATCAAACTGGGTCTTTCTCCTGAACATGTTTATACTGGTGAAATCATGTTTAAATAAAGAGGGAGAATTTGAAGGAGGGAAAAATCTCAGAGGGCAATTTGAAGAGTGCGTATGAAGAGAAAGATTCGCTCTCTTCTATGGTCATGGCAACATCACAAACTTGACTGATCAGGACTCGAAGTCCTCCTCCTCCCAACAATCTTCTCTTATCAGAAGTCCCCAAGTCCCCCACATTAGAGTTTAGGGATTTCATTCATCATCCCCTAATGTTTGTTGATTAAATAATTAATAATTGATCGTTATCGCTTCTTGAATCTGATTCTAATTTTTAGATTGGAAGGGTTAACTTGTATGAATTTGCTCCATACCCTTTAGCTCAAGAAAATTCACATTTATTTATCTTTCTAAATAAAATATATCTGGCTCAAGGTTCTCCACTGTTGCTCCCTCAAGCTAAGGTAGTTTGGAAATTCATTCTGTTGGAGATTGAGGGTAGGATTCCTTCCCTTCTTCCAGGGTCATTCAAAATGCCTAGGAGGAGCTGGGCTTGGTGGCTCAGCCTGTAATCCCGCGCCTTTGGGAGGCTGAGGTGAGTGGATTGCCTGAGCCTGCAGGTTTGAGACCCGCCTGGGCAGCGAGACCTTATCTCTACAATAAATCAAAAAATCAGCCGGGCGTGGTAGCGCATGCCTGTCATTCCGGCTACTCGGAAGGCTGAGGCGGAAGGATCGCCGGAGCCCAGCAGGTCGAGGCTGCGGTGGCCGGGAGCGGCCACTGCACTCCAGTCTGGGCGACAGAGTAAGACTCCAACTCAAAAAAAAAAAAAAAAAAAAAAAAAAAAATGCCTAGGAGGTTGTGGGGAAATACGCCAGGAAATTTGGAGAAAGGTCTTTGGTCGTCAGTTTTTTATAGTCTGTTGGAATACACATACTTGGTACAGGCTGGACCAACCCCTTTGAAGATCAGCAACTCTGTGTCCTGTTCGTCAGTGTACAGCTTAGTCACTCAGAACTTTTGTCATTACTCCCAAGGCCACAGAGTTTGGAATTTAGGCTTTCCTGTGGCTCCCTTTGAAAGTCCTTCTTTCTGCACCCTACTCACTGCTCCTCAGAGAACTATATGAAGACAAGATGTGATCTGCACTCTGGTCACACAAGGTGAGGGGATCAGCAGTATCACACCATCTGGGAGCCTGTTTGAAACATAGTCTTTGACTCTACTCCAGGCCTCCTGAATTGGGGAATATGCACTGTAGCCAGGTCTCCAGGCAATTCATGTGCACATATCAATTGCTAAGCCCTGAATATCACTGCCATGGATCTCTATCCCATTGCCCTGTTCCTTCCACTGTTCTGCATCCCTACTGTGGAATTTTTCAGGGAGTTGGGCAGCTCCTCGTTCATACAACACTCCCACCTAAGGGCCTGGTGTTTTGACAGTTCAACCCCAAGTCCCCAAAATTCCTAGGCATTCAAGTTCCTCTGGGCTAGGCCAGCTCAATACCCCAGAACTTTAAGACATAATTGCTTGGGGGGAAAAAAATCCTCCTTGGTCTTTTGTATTGCATTTACAGCAGAAAATAAGTCTAGTTTATTTCTTGATCATGTAATTTTTTCACACTAATAATAGGCCCTCCAGACTGGTAAAATTTTAAAAGTATTTCCTCTTTTGTAATCTTATTCTCCCTACTTTGAGTCCAGTATAATTTCTCTGGGCTAGAATCTCTGGGGTCATCGTGATTAAGAAAGGCAAAAAGGTGTTATGTTAATAAGTTGGTAAAAGTGTAGTTACATTATTCTGGCTCTGGCTGGTACAGGTCCAGCCTTGGACCACACTGCTTTTGGGTTTGTGACCCAAAAAGCACAGATGAAAAATGCACAGGTGAAAAAGCAGTTGGGTGCGTACCTGTTGCAAGATCTATGTGCAAAACAAGAGGACAGCTTATTGTTCCTCTGTCATCATACTAGGGGCCCTGGGGGATGTAGGGGAGTGAGAAGTAGACCTTAATATTGGCAAAAGACTGTAAATTCCATTCCAGCATGCATAGTAGTAAGAAAATGCAAATTGCTACCATTATTTACATTGCATGGCAGAGTTACTCAACATTTTATTATATACTAGATGCTACACATGGGCTATTTATAGACATTGCATCCCATTTCTCCAATCCCCCTAAACTCACTCTTTCAAAGCATTTGGTCCAAGTTCAATGGCAATGTGATCACAAAGATGTAATTTAAAATAAATTCAATGCTGAAAATTAAAGCAAGACGGCGAGTATTTGAAAATTGAGATGCCAAGATTGTCCCAAGTCAATATGGAGTTTAATTTTCAAACTTGAAGATTTTTTTTTTTTTTTTTTTTGAGTTGGAGTCTCACTCTGTTGCCCAGACTGTAGTGCAGTGGCACGCTCCCGGCCACGGCAGCAGCCTTGACCTGCTGGGCTCTGACAATCCTTCCGCCTCAACCTTCCAAGTAGCTGGAACTACAGGCATGTGCTACCACGCCTGGTTAATTTTTTTTTTTTGATTTATTATAGAGATGAATTATATATATTATATTTAGTTTTTTTCAAATATGCATATTCTTTTTCATAGTGTCTATTTTTCTTACGGTTTTAGTGTTTAAAAGCATAGGCTTTTAATAATTTTTTTTTTTTTTTTTTTGAGTTGGAGTCTCACTCCTTCGGTCAGGCTGGAGTACGGTGGCCCGCACACTCATGGCCACCCCAGCGTCGACTTTCTGGGCTCCGGCGATCTTTCCATCTCAGTCTTCTGAATAGCCGGAACTACAGACGCATGCTACCACACTTGGCTATTTTTTAATTTTATTGTAGAGACGAGGTCTCACCAAGTTGCCCAGGGGGTCTCGAACCCACGGGCTCAGGCAATCCACTCACCTCAGCCTCCCAAAGGCGCAGGATTACAGGCTGAGCCACCGAGCCCAGCTACTTGAAGATATTTTATGTGTCAAATATAGACCATCAAAAAATATTAAAAAAAAATTATTTCAACTTAAAAGAGTGTTTTGTTTTGTTTTTTTAAATAAAGGAAAGCACCTTAGAGTTAAATCTTGTTACAAACTGAAAAGACTTGGCAGATCTACAGGAAATTAAAATATATAGCACATTCATTAACATGAAAATTGGACAATTGTTTCATGAAAAAGTCTTGAAATTTAAAGGTTGTTTAAAGTACAGATTTTAACAAAATTTAACAGAAGCAAATTTCTTTCTTAAAGGGACAAATTTCTTTCTTTCTTTTTTTTTTTTTTTTTGAGTTGAAGTCTCACTCCGTTGCCCAGACTGGAGTGCAATAGCCGCTCCCGGCCACTGCAGCCTCAACCTGCTGGGCTCCTGAGATCCTTCCGCCTCAGCCTTCCAAGTAGCTGGAACTACAGGCGCGCGCTACCACGCCCGGCTAATTTTTTGATTTATTGTAGAGATAAGGTCTTGCCAAGTTGCCCAGGCGGGTCTCCAGCCCGCGGGCTCAGGCAATCCACTCACCTCAGCCTCCCAAGGCACGGGTTTACAGGCTGAGACATCGAGCCGACTAGGGGCAAATTTCTTGATGTTTCCTTAGTCACACGAGAATGAATGATTTTATACCCTCTGTCTTATTTTCGTTCTTAATTTAAGGGGTATTAGACAAAAACAACACATTCGATATGTCATATTTCAGTAAATGTCAACCAGAACTGGCTTGTTGAATATGGGTTATCTTCAGTTTGTGCCAATTAATTAATTTTAAATGTTTTCTTAATGCTAAATTCGAATAAGTTCTTGGTTTTGATACAACTTCTAGTTTTTTCTGCTGTTCAGGTGATTTGAAATTATAATGGAGAATAAATTTTGCAAAATTAACACATAAAAGGGCATCACTGAAAACATTTTCTGTTGCATAATTCCAAATGCCATGGAAGAGGTTGGCGTATTTGGATAGTCACAGAACTTAATTCCATACGTACATATTTTAAAATTATCCATCTGCTTAACACCAGGATGGCTTTCAATGGTAAGATCTTGGTGTACCCAAATGTGGAGAACTTGGTGTGATAAAATTTGTAAAATCAAAATCATGTTATTTCTTCAAAACAATTAGTGGGATTAGAAAGTTATTCCAAGCCTGCAATATGGTATTATCAGAACAAGAAAACAAGATAATTCATTCATGTCTCCCATACTCCTAAGTGACCACCAGAGAGAAGACATACACAGAGGCAATAAACTGAAAATAATTCCCCAGATCTTAAAGACTGGGAGAATTTAGTTTACTCTTTAAAGTTAATTGATATTACACCTTCTCACTTGAAATTATAAGTGCTGAGAAATAACAGTGACATTCAAACACTCCCTAAATGTATTTATACTGGGAAAGTATGTTGACATCTTTAGTCAAAGTGCCATGAATTATCCTAATCGTAGTATTAAGCTATCATTCATAAACTTCCCTTTGATTGGTAGCAACTGTATAGACAGAATGGCTGCTATTTATTTGAGGAAAATGACTGTGGCAGATTGTGTACAAAGATGGCTGCCAACAATTTCTCCCAACCTAGTGGGTGCATGTAGCTTTTCTTCTTGAGAGGTGGAATCTGTTTCCTCACTCCTTAAATCCAGGCTGGGCTTTGACTTGCTTTGGCCAATAGAATGCTGTGGAAATGTGCTCCTGGGACTTCCAAGCTAAGGTCTGAAAGTTTCCACTTCAACTTGGGGGGATATCATCTGCCCTGTAAGAAAACCTCAGCTATCCTTCTAGAGAAAGAGGCCATGGTGGCTCACATCTGTAATCCCAGCACTTTGGAAGGCATAGGCGAGAGGATTGCCTGAGCCCAGGGGTTCAAGACCAGCCTGGGAAACTTGGCGAGACCTCATCTCTACAATTAAAAAAACAAAACATAAAACTTAGCCAGGCATGGTGGCACACGCCTGTAGTTCCAGCTACTTGGAAGGCTGAGGCAGAAGGATAGGCTGAATTCAGCAGGCCGAGGCTGTGGTGGCCATGGGCATGCCACTGCACTCTAGCCTGGGTGACAGAGTGAGACTCCAACTCAAAAAAAAAAAAAGAAAAAAGAAAGAGGCCAAGTAGAGGAGACTAGAAAGAAACCAACTGACAACCCGAACCCAGGCCCCAGACACATGAAGTTTTGGCAACTCCACAAGAAAAGAGGCCCAGTTATCCTCTCAAGTACCCAGTCATTGGAGCAATTCTAGTTGAAGTGCTAGCCTTCTAAGGCCATTTTGGATCTGCCAACCCCATAGGAAGCCTCTAGTGCTGACACCATGGAGAACACAGAACTGCCCCCTGAGTTCTACTGGTATTCCTGACCCAAATGAGCAAATCAATTATTCCAGCCCGGGGAACATAGTGAGACTTCATCTCTAAAAGAACAAAAAATAAAACATTTTTTAAAATTAGGCTATGTTGGCCTGTGCTTTTGGTCCCAGCTACTTGGGAAGCTGAGATGGAAGAATTGCTTAAGGCCAGGAGTTCAAGTCTGCAGTGAGCTAGGGTGACCCTACTGCCTTCCAGCCTGGGAGACAGAGCAAGACTCTATCTCTAATAAATAAACAAATAACAATTTTAATAATGTCATTACCTTTAGATGTGGTCTGTTGTGTACCAAAAGATTACAATGACAATTTTCTAAATCCTTAAAACTGGGATTTACAAACTCTTAAAACTTTTGAAGTTTGAGAAGAAAAGGCAAGTAGCATGTTAATTGACCAAAGCTGACATCACATAAGAACTTTCTTAAAAAAGACCTTTTGAAAAAGGTTTATGGCTGTGCTTATAAATGATTTCAGTTGCAGATGTCTCTGTCACTGAGAATGATTTCTTTATAAGCTAGCTAATGTGTAACCTTGACAATAGCAGTAACAAAAGCAGTCACTTCAGTACCTTTCTGATTTTTCACTTGATGCCAAGGAAATGAGAATGCCAAGTAAGCCATGAGGAAGAATGAGTCGCATTAAAAACTGAACCCTCTGCAATGAACATTCCCGAACTGCAAATATTATTTATATATGAAGTATACTTGATATACTTGTATATCAATAGCAATATTTCTATGCATACATGCCAGGATCTAAAAATAAAAGAAATTGTTGTAGACATAAAATAAAGTTTTATGCAAGTCAAAATGTTTACTAGAATTAGAAATATGACTTGCAATACTTGTACTGAATTTTTGAAAACCTAGCTGTGCAGTGCTACCAAGTTTGCCAGCATTTTGAAGATGGTATGGCTGGAAACATCGCTAGAATTTTATTGACCTCAAGATTTTTTTATATATGCAAGATTGGGATACTTTTTTTGTTGTTGTTAAGAGAGAATTTTAGCTGGTGACATATAGATCAAATACTAGCTATATTTGGCACCTGTTCACTAGAAAATTCATAAAAGTATAGTTAAGAAAAGAGATGAAATAGAACTAGTAATGAGAATCAAATATTAAGGGGAAAAAAGAATAGTTTATACATGAGCTATCATTAGCATAAAGAATTTAGTTCTATAATGTAACTTGTAAATGTAAGAGAAGATAAATAGTAAATATACATAAAATAAGAGGAGAACAAAGTGACCTTATAAAAATAAACTTATGCACAACGAACGAGGAAAAGACCTTAAATTAGTGTACTGGATTTCCATTTTTGACAATATTTTCGGCTAGATAATCTAGAAACTTTCTCACTAACAATAATCTAGAAATAGTGATAAAATATGACAAACATACTCCTAGATGTCAGAAAATGGGATAATCCCCAGGAGTCAAAGAGAGGATGTGAAAACCAGAGTGGTGAGGGTGAATAGGTTCTGCATGGGGGTGGGAGGATTTTGTTGTTGTTTTAGTTTGAGTTTGAGTTTTTGTTATATGCTTTTTAATCTGGCTCTTACTCTGTCATCCAGGCTGGAGTGCAATGGCCCAATCATGGCTTATCACAGCCTTGAACTCCTGTGTTTGAGTGATCCTGCCACCTCAGCTTCCTGAGTAGCTGTGGCTACAGGAATGTGCCACCACACCCAGCTAATTTTTTATTTTTTGTAGAGGCAGGGTCTCGCTACTTTACCCACACTTGTCTCAAACTCCTGGGCTTAAGCAATCCCCTTGCCTTAGTCTTCGAAAGTATTGGGATTACAGGCATGAGCTACCATGCCCAGTAGGTTTTGCATTTTAAAGGTCCCTAAAAAGAGAAGACAAGGTTTTGTTGGAATTGAAACTACAACCTCCACACAAAGACCCTCAATGAGCTATACCTTTAGGAAAAGCGGGTGGAAAAAACTGTTCAGCCAATGTCAGGAGATGCCAGGGAAGCTTAACTGTTTTATTCTGTGTCCTGGGTAGGAAAAACTCTTCTTCTGAATCTGTCACAGTGAGACTATACTCTCAGTTATTAGATGAACAAGTTCTGGGGATCTGATGTACACCACGGCTGGTGATAGGTGTGTTAATTAATTTGATTGTGATAATCATTCCATCATGTCTACATATATCAAATCACGTTGTACACTTTTGAATATGTATATACAATACAATCTTTATCAAATATTTTAGAATAAAAAGTAAGACTATAGTCACATAGGCTTTGGGTTCAATTTGTGTGTGTGTGTGTGTGTGTGTGTGTGTGTGTGTGTAGTTAAGCTTTTTATTATTGTTTTCTTTTCAGGAAAAATGATCTAAACAAGTCTTCAACCAAACTACTTATAAGCAAAAATCCTGTTATATAAATTATGCTCTATTTTCATAGTATATCAAAATATGTATTGGTGAAAATAGATAACGAAAAACAATATACTTTATTTCTATGTCTGCTATCAGACCTCACAAGTATGTCTTTATAATTAATTACAGATGAAAACAAATTGAAAACCAACAAGCATGCACAATTATGCCACTGCTAAGAATTTCAGATTATATTTGTTAAAATTTTTCTTAATAAAATGGGAATAACACATTGCCAGATACTCAGAAACATGCAGAAATACACTAAACACAAACTCTGGAATGACAAAGCTTCAGCCTAGGAGTACAGGATTTTGAAATTACAAAACACACAAGGAAACACTCCACCATGAGCAAGAAACAATAAACAACAAGATCAGATCCCAATTACTTCAGATAATTGGATTATTAAAGACTAACTTAAAATAAATTGGTTTACAATGATGTAAGCCATAAATGAGTAAATTAATAAATGTGAAAAAAGAACAATGACTCTTAAAATAGATAAGGCACTTTTGAAAAACAAAAATAAAAAAAACTAGGACACCTTTATTCTAGAAAGTGATTTGTCTTTTTCTTGTCATTTTCAGTGGCACCAAATATTCAACACGAGACTGCACCTATGTGCTTGTGTATTATCTAGGTGCAGTGAAATTTTCCAATGAGTCATTCAGCATCACTAGTTCAGCAAAAACATTATCAACACCTGCAACGTGCCACCCACTGTGCTACATTTCCCTGGGGATACAGCAGGTAAAGGAGACAGACCCCTCTAGTGGGGCATGGAGAGTTGCAGGCAAAACAGGCATGGTGTAAGTTAATTACAAGTGTGATGCCTGTACTCAGAGTGAAGGAAAAGTAAAGGAAGATCCAGGAGAAATAATATTTCAATGGAAATGTGAAGAATGAGCAGAATTACCCTGGTGAGCAGCAAGGGGAGAAAGCTGTCCAGGCAGAGAAGAAAGCATTTTGGAAAGCCCAGACATAAGACAGGCAAGTGCATTGAGAGTCTGAAAGATTGATATGATGAATTGAAAAGAGCCCACAGGGGCGTGGGATGTGTGTGTAGACTGTCATAATGCAAGGCTGAATAGTTAGCTATAGGGCCCAGATTCTGAAAATCCTTGCATGCTAGACCAAGCAGTTTGGATTTGGATCTATCCTACAGGCAATGAGGAGATTTGGGATGAGAGAGATTGTTGTATCTTGAAAAGATTATCCAGATGATTTAAGTAAGAGGTAGACCTGCCACTCCTCAAAGTTGTTGTAACCAAGGCTTGAGTTGCAAAAGGAAGCTCCTACTTTACAAGTTTTTTGGGAAGCATTTGAAACAATTTTTATTTTTTTCAGATGGGGTCTTACCATGTTGCTCAGGCTGGACTAGAACTCCTGGGCTCAAGAGATCCTTCCACCTCAGTCTCTCAAGTAACTGGGACTACATACCAGTGCCACCATGTCCGACTGGTTGAAACAATTTTGATGATCATTAGTAAGGGAATGAAACAATTAGAAGCAAGCTTACAACTAAATCTACTGTACATTCCTAAGTGGAAAAGCAAGCATAAGAATAATATGAAGCGCACACTCCCATTTTTTAGAAAAAGAAACAAAGCCTAAAATCATTTCTGTATGTGTGTGTATTGGTGCATAGTAAAATAAAATATATATACATAAATAATATATATATTTATATAGAGAGAGATGAAAAAAGATCTTCAAGAACTTGTAGTTTCCTACTCTTGTTCTTCAGGTTTCTAGTGTAGCTAGTTTGACAAAGCAATAACAATGATCCTCCCTCTTTTCAAATTCATTGCTGATTGTCTAAAAGGATGAAAAAGAAAAAAAGTGAAGAATTGCTCCAAGGTCCTAATCATGACTCCCTCACTTGAAAATGAGTTCCTTGGAAGTAAACCACAAGTTTTATTCATCTTTGATGCCTGACACTAACTGCCTAATACAAGTTTATTGGATAAAGAAAGGAAAATATGGAAATCTGGTAATAGTCAAAGGGTTGTGGTGAAACAGGCAAGGGACTAACAACTTTTTTGGGAGTCAAGTTTAATAAATATTTATCGAAACTTTGTTGAGTACCACCCTCAGCTGGCACATAGAGTGAGGTGGGGTGGCTGTGTTTAACAGCCTAAAGATCTAATCATAGCAACAAAGAAAGGAGTACAGAGAAATAATCAAGGTCACCAGCTATGGAATCAGGCAGACTAGGGTTTGAATTAGGATTCTTCACTTACTATCTGTTTGACCAAAGGCAAGTAGCTTAACCTCTCTGGGGCTCAAGTTCCTTATCTGTAAAATAAGGATTATAATAATAGTACTTGCCTCAGAAATTTGTTGAGAGAAATAAAAGAGACACTCATTTCCAGCATGTAACACAGTGCTTGGAACAGAGTGAGCTCTCAACACACATGAGATATTACTACCGTAGACAAAGGTAGGGACCACATTCAGTGTATTCAGGTACTGCCTCTCACCTGCCACTCTAAATATCTCTTTGGTAATCTTGGTTGGCAAAATAGTTGATCTCCCAAAGAAGTCCTAAGTCCTCATCCCTGGAACATGTTACCTCACACAGCACAAGGGACTTTGCAGCTATCATTAAGGATCTTAAGATGCAGAGGCTACCGTCACAAGGGTCCTTATAAGTGAAAGAGAGAGGCAGGAGAGTCCAAGAAGGAGATGTGATAATGAAAGCAGAGGTTGGGGTGATGGGATCGCTGGCTGGGGGCCACAAACCAAGAATGGATCTCTAGCGAGAAGGTGCAAAAAGCAAAGACATGCCTTCTCCTCTGGAGTCTCCAGAAAGAACTCAGCTTGCTAACACCTGGACTTTAGCCCAGTGAGATGATTTTGAACTTTGGACCTCCAGAATTATAAGAGAATAGATTTGTGTTTTAAGTCACTACATGTGTGTTAATTTGTTACAGCAGCAACAGAAAACTCATACAGTCATGACAGACATGGAGATGCGCTGCCCAGATCCTAGTCAAGGAAGGACTTGCTGTTCAGCTGTAAAGAGTGTGATCAGAAGATGGCCCTACTCTCAGCTCCTTCAGGAGTGGCCTTGGCTGCAGAGAGTTGACTCACCCAAGACCATGTTCTCCCTGGGGCAGCTCACAAAGTAATGATTGAGGGAGATGGGATGGGGGAGGTGGGGGGATGGGATGGGGGTGCATGAGACTGCTACTTGGCCCAATTCAGACAATTCCAACAGGCCATCATTGTTGTAGATTTTCCTATCTGTTTGGCTGAGGCTTTGTTGGGCTTGTGTTCTAGGTGGAGTTTTCCCTCAGCCCAATTCTGTTTCCTTCCTCTCTCTTGTATTCTAACTCTTGCAAAACCAAACTGCAGTAGAAACCCATTTGAAAGGAAAGAACAGTGCCTTCAAGATTATAGATAGCTACTTAACTGTCAGGGCTTTTTAAAACGTGAAAAAAATTATTTTTAATTTCATTAAAAAGGAAAAATTAGTATTTTATTCTTAATTCTTTTATTAGCCTTTTCATCACTCTTCTGTTTCTTTCTTAAAAATAAAAAAAAGTAGAAATAGAAGTAAAGGCAATAGTATGACTTAGAGTTAAGGATCATGGATCCTCTTCTGTCCATTTCTTAAAGTTTTATCTGTAAATGGGAAAGTCGAGCCTAATTGCATTTGGTAATTTTATGTATGCAAGAAGCAATTCAGCTTGTTTAGGTTTTAACCCAATTGAGCTAAGGCTTACAAACCACACAGGAAAGTATAAAAGTATTTGGGTACCCTGTTTTTGCTTTCTCTCGAAGAGAAAGGAAGGGCTCACCATCTGTTAATACCCATGGGTATTACTTGAAATTAGGTGAGCAGTGTAGTTTGAGTCCCAAAAAGTATGTTTCAGAGGAACTGGGAGGTTAATCCTACCTTCTTGGCCTTGGACAATACTAGTTAACTAAAGGAGAGATTATTGAGAATTTAATTTCTGCATAAAATGAAGGACAGAGAAATAATCCTTTTACAGAGGTAGAATTAGGAGGAGAGAATCCTGCTTCCCCATTCTAATTTGGCAAAGCTCCCCATGTCTACAATTTAAAAAAATATTTGAAAAAATTTTAGAACACTCTCTTAACAAAATTTGATTAAGACATTTGAGTTTTGTCCAATAGACCGTTGTGGAGTCTCCAATTAAAAATAGCAAATGGAAAGACACATTTATTTCCTTTTTCTCTCAAAACATGGATAAAATATTTTGAAATTGAAAAAGTATTAATTCACAAGGACTAAGATAATCGGAAGAGAGATAACAGTGGATAAGAGATTTCAGTAAGTTTTGGGAGACAAAATGTTGCTGGAGGGATTTCCAATTAAGCATGACAGACAAAATACCCTACACTTATCTTTGCTTCCTCCAGAAACAATATTAAGAAGTATAAAAGCTATGTGATAGACAGATGTGCCACACCTGAGGGGAGAGCAGACACCGGATTTCCAATTTAGAAATCTATACCCAGCTAAACTATCACTAAAAAGTAAGATTAGAACAAAGATATTTCCAGGCATTTGGAGATTTTAAATAATTACCTCCCATGTATTCTCTTTTAGCAAACTTTTGAAAATTTATTTCAACAAAATGAAAGAGTAAAGTAAAAAAGGGCAAGACTCTAGGGGAAAAGAGATTCAAAATGGAAATGCAGTAAAGGGAATCTTCAGGATAATGGCAAAGAGGTGATTCAAAATAACAGCTATGTAGCAGGCTCTAGAGATAAATTTATCCAGATTAGAGCAAAAAAACAGAGGACTTTGGAAGGAAGTCTACAGAAAAAACATGAACTTGATGATTTGAATGTGGAGAAAATATTATTAATAGCTCTGAGGCAGAGATGTTGGAGCATTTGGAAAATTACTTAGAAATAGTTATTAGAAAACCAGACAAATAAGAAGGCAAGACAATTATTAACTCTAGGAAAAACAAAGGGTTGTATGAGAAAGGAGACACAGAGTGAACCTCCTTGGTTTAATAGTAAACAATATTTTTATAGTCACAACATAAACATTTGCCTTTGATTTACTCCCAAATTGGTATGTAATGATATTGGAGAGATAGAAGGAAGTTAAGGAAGGAGTGATCTTAGCACTGGAGAAATAAGTCAATTGACATTTAAAAATTGACAAGTCAAGAAGTTGCAGTACACGTTTCTTATTTAGAAGTATGACAATAAGACTCAAACTCAAAAAAAAAAAAAAAGTAAAGATAGGCTGGGGAAGGGTAGGATTGAGGGACCATGTTATTTTGAATAAATGATTTAATACTTAGAAGATAGCAATATATACTATAGTGTATTTGATTATGGTAGTGAGTTAGTAAACAATATTTTGAAATTTAAAAAATAATCAAAACCTGCTTTGGTGTATGTTTATGGACAGTTAAAATATTCTCATGCAAATCAAAGATTTGACAAAAATGTTCTCAGCACGGCAGTCAAGCACATAGACTTTGGAATTGGTCAGGTTGCTTTGCAGCCTCAACTCTGCCATATGCTGTGTCAACATGAACAAATCACTTAACTACTCTGAGCTCTGGTTCTTCTTGTCTAAAGAATGGGAATAACAATAATCATATTGTTATAACAATGCCATAGGAATGTTTTGAGAATTAAATGAGATAAAATAACAACTAAAGAACTATGCTAAGCACTTTATACATGTTATCTTATTGAATCCTCATAACCTGTCAATTTTGTGGAGGACCTACTTGTCACAGTGTCTAATTGTTTAGTTATTAATTGTTTTATAAGCACTCTTCTGTTAGTTAGCATTTTTATGGAAATGAAGATGAACAGGAGAAACAGTGAAAAAAGACAAAGTCGATAACATTCTGCTTATTTTGAGACCAGATTTTGAATATCATCTGTTCTCTTATTGCACATAGTGTTGAACTTGCAATAAGAATAAAAATGCCCCAGAGCATCAAAGTTCTGTTCAAAAGTAGCACTCTTTGGCTTAGCATCAAATTAACTTTCTAAAAAATTATGGTTAAATACATGACATAAAATGTATGATTTAACCATTTTTAAGTATACAATTCAGTGGCATTAAGTACATTCATAATATTGTACAAGTATCACCACCAACCATCTCTGGAACTTTTTCATCTTCCCAAATTGAATGCTATTAAACACAAACTTCCCTTCACCCTCCCACCTGCTCCTGGCCACCACCATTCTACTTTCTGTCTCTATGATTTTAACTATTCTAGGTAACTCATATAAACAGAATCATATGAATTGTGTGTGTGTGTGCATATGCGCATGTGTGTGCATGTACGTGTGTGTGTGACTGGCTTATTTCACCTAGCATAATGTCCTCAAGATTCATCCATGTTGTAGCATATTGTAGAATTTCCTACCTTTTTAAGGTTGAATAATATTCCATTTTATGTATTTTGTTTATCTATTTGTGTTGTTTCTAACTCTTGGCTATTGTGTATAATACTTCTATGGACATTGACGATTGGTGTACAAATATCTGTTTGAGTTGTGACTTTCAATTCTTTTGGGTGCATACCCAGAAGTGGGATGACTGGGTCATGAGGTAATTCTATGTTTCCTTTTTTAAGGAACCGCCATACTGGTTTCCACGGCAGCTGCACCATTTTACAATCCCACCAGCAATGATCAAGAGTTCTAATTTCTCCACATCTCTGCCAACACTTGTGGTTTTGCTCATACAACCTTGTGTCCATATGGAAGAGATTCTGTTGCATAGTACATGCATCTTAAATTTTGATATAGCTAACAAATTGCCCTTCAAAAAGGTTGTACCAATTTACACTCCCACCATTAGTATATGAGAGTGTTTATTTGCCATATCCTCACCAACCTCAGATAATATTGTCCTTTTTGGTATTTGCTATGCTGATGAACACAAAAAATAAACTCATGTTTTTTGTGTTTTTTTTTGAGTTGGAGTCTCACTCTGTTGCCCAGACTGGAGTGCAGTGGCTGCTCCCGGCCACCGCAGCCTCGACCTGCTGGGCTCCGGTGATCCTTCCTCCTCAGCCTTCTGAGTAGCCGGAATTACAGGCATGCACTACCACGCCCGGGTGATTTTTTGATTTTTTGTAGAGATGAGGTCTCACTGCCCAGGCGGGTCTTGAACCCGCAGGTTCAGGCAATCCACTCACCTCAGCCTCACAAAGGCGCGGGATTACAGGCTGAGCCACCGAGACCGGCTAAACTCATGTTTTAATGTGTATTTTTCTGATGACTATTGAAACATCTTTCTATTGGTTACCATGTAATTGTGTCATACTTTAATCAGCTCTCTCCGGTTGGACGTTTGACCTGGTTATCAGTCCACTGCATATTCAAGATGGCCAAACAGGAGGGTGAAGTTGGGAAGCTGTGTCCAGTAGCAATAAGGTGTTTACAGAAACATTTAAAAATGGTAACTCTGCATCATCCAGCAATTACACTGCATTTAGGGGGTAGAACCATGTTTTATAAAGAGTACTATTAAAAATGATTAAAAATAAAAAGTCTTGATAATTTTTAAAAGCTACCATCTGTTGGACACTAACTGTATGTTACCCACTGTGTTAGGGCTCTCCATACATCACTTTATTTCATCTTGGCTTGAACAATCATCATCTCGTTTTACAGCTGTGGAAAAATGAAGGGTTTTTTTTTTTTTTTTGAGACTTGCCGTAGGTCACAAAGCACAATAAGTAAGGGGCAGTCAGATCTTAACCCAACTCCATTTGACATTCTGTCTTTGAGAATGACATCTGAAAGAAGTCCTAAATTTTCATGGAAATGGAAGGATAGACTACATGAGTCACGCCTGCCAGTGTCTCCCCAGTAGCCTGGGGTTGTTTTCTTTTTTGTTCTTTGTTTTGTTTTTGTTTTATTTTATTTTATTTAGCAATTTCAGAGTCAGCAAACTGTCAAAGAGTTTATTGCATCTCCACAAAGTGTAAGCTGTGATTTTAGGTGGTGCTTAGACCAACATTAAATCATCCAATGGGGAATTATTCCCCTTTTAATTCTCTTCCAATCATTTCATCAAGGAGAAAGTCTCCATGTGGTACTAGTGAGTCTATAACACCTCTCTAACACTTGCTGAATAATTTTTCTTCTGAACAGAGATGCTGCCATAGATTCAGAGCTTTTGCTGGTAAGGTATCTAGTTGGAATTTAATAGCATTTACAAATTATATTTACTTTTACACCTATCATTTAATTATGACAATATATTTATTTCTCATTTACACTAATGAAATAAATTTCCCTTTTAAAATAACTTTTTTGTAAATATAGTGAGTCACTCTGCAGAAAATTATAAGTGTACATTGTTATAGATTGTAAAATAATTTGACAAAAGTTCTGAATAAAGGTAATTCTCAAATGATGCTTTGGAAACTGTGCTTTATTGGATTTGTAAGAGCAGTAACCAGGCTCCACAGGTGTCACTATCTGTTCATTCTATTTGAACTTATCTACCTTGAAGATACATTACAACCACATGGTATACTTGTTAAAAATGCAGGTTCCTGGGACTGTAACCCCAGAGAGGAGTTGTCTTAGTTCATTTGGGCAGCTACAGCAAAATACTGAGTGATTTATAAACAACAAAAACTTATTTCTCACAGTTCTGGAGTCTGGAAAGCTCAAGATCAAGGCACATTTGTTACCTGGTGAGGGCTCACTTCCTCCTAGATGGCCGTCTTCTCTCTGGGGCCTCTTTTATAAGGGCACTGATCCCATTCATGAGAGCTCCACTCTCATGACATAATCACCTTCCTTCCTAAGGCCCCATCTCTAAAACTATCACCTAGGCAGTTTAGGATTTTGACATAGGAATTTTGGGAGAACACAAACATTCAGACCATAGCTGCCTAATTCAGTAGGTCTGCAGGAGGATCTGACCTGGGAGTTTGCAATTTTCATATGCAACCCTGTTGACTCTTATGTAAATGGTATGACATTTGCAGAAATTATGAACTGGATCTTCGCATTTTAACCCAATATAGATTTTTAAATTTTGTATTTTATTTTTGAGATAGAGTCCAACTCTGTCCCCCAGGCTGGAGTGCAGTGGTGTGGTCATGACTCACTGCAGCCTTGAACTCCTGGGCTCAAGGAATCCTCCCATCTCAGCCTCCAAAATAGCAGGGACTACAGGTACGTGCCACCACACCTGGCTAGTTTTTGACATTTTTGTTGAGATGGGGTGGGGTAAGGGGTCTGATCTCAAACCTTTGAGCTCAAAGGGCTGGGGATACAGGCATGAGCCACCATGCCCAGCTCCCCCAGTATAGATTTTTAAAATAGATTGGTAAGAATGCTACATATATTTAAATCTGTCATGCCACAGATGTACTTTTGCCCTTGCATTTCTTTAGTAGGTTTTGTTGCTACTTTCAGTGTTCCAAGCAACTTACACACATATAATTCTTAGTACAACCTTATGAGGCTGGCATTATTATTACCCTCATTTTACAGGTGAGGAAACTCAGATGCAAGAGATGAGATCATCAATCTAAGGTCACAGGGTCAGGAAGTGGCAGAGCTGGGATTTGAACCCAGGCTGTCCGGCTCAGAGCTAGTATTGCTTCCTGCAATGCTCAACTACCTCTCCTGGACCCCATCTGTATTTGTGATGATGAAGTTCCAGCAGTGCCCCAATTCTACATCTTCTCTTCCTGTCCTGCCAGTCTCACTTCAATCCTATCATTGGAATCAGACTCTTTATTTGCCATAGGAAAGTTACCAATATTTGAATGGGATGAATTAATGAATCAATGACTAGTTAAACATCCCAGGATTGAGGACAAACTAACCTTCTAGCTCAATGGAAATCATGGACCAGCTCTATCTTTAGAAAAGCAAACATTATATTTCCCATGATACAAATGAAAAGTGCTCTTCATTTACCAAGAAAACGATCCTTGTGCTCATTTATCTGATTCCATGCAGAAAACCATAAAACTGGGTAAGACTTATGATTTGTCCAGTTCAGCCTTTCTCATTTTTTTCCTTTTTTTTTTTTTTCGAGACAGGGTCTCTCTCTGTTGCCCATGCTAGAATGCAGTCAGTGGCACTATCATAGCTCACTGTAGCCTTGTCTCCAGTGATCCTCTTGTCTTGGCCTCCCAGAGTGCTGGGATTATAGGCATGACCCACTGCACTGAGCCTCTGCATTTTTCCAAAGAAAAAGAAAGTTCAAAACTTGCAGAAGAAACGTGTAAAGGACCTTTTGTTCCATTGGTCAGACTGGAGTACCAGAAGAGTCTTCATCAACTCAGGATCTGTCTTTCCAAAGTCAATCAAATTTGGAATGATTTGAGGCGCTTTTATTTCCTTACCTCATGCATTTCTTTTGCCAAGTCACAGATGGGTACTGGAAGCCGAGTCATCACTGTGCCACAAAGCTACAGGCAGGCAGCTGTGATGGGGTGTGAAGAGGAGGTACATTCTGCTTTTACTGACCAGACAGATAGCCCCCGTGAGAACGGGAGGGCAGAGGCTTTCTCTCTGACCAAGGTGCAGAGGACTGCGGGAAAATCGCTATCAGTCTAGGAAGCATGCCTTGAATATGTCCAGACTATGATACAGATTTTGATTTTTCTTTCAGCAGATGCTTTTATATACCATTGAAGAGCTCTGGTCTGGTGGGAGAGACTTACAAGCAGGAGCATGTGGAAAGCACATGTCAGCAATTGCATCACATTCACACTTTGAGAAAGGGGTGACCACTTTGAACAGTGCACACATATTTATATGACAAACCATTACAACTCTAGCCGGAAAAACAGCACATGCTCTTTATCCGATTGCTTCCAGAGACTGGCTACTGTAGAGTCCTTCCAACAATTAAACAAATGTGGGGTAACTTTCAGATTTTCTAAAGTGCTTTAGATGCTGTGTTTTATGAAACAACAGACTCCTCTTCAAAAAAATCTGAAAATAGATTATTTATTCATATGTTTCTTGTGTCTGTCAAGATGCCAGGTGGGTGGCTGAAGATAAAATGTATCTGTAAGGGTATGCATCAAGAACAACAAAATATACTTTAATGGAAACTAAAATGATTCTTAACTTGTGTGTGGTTTGGTCTGTAACATCTGAGACCAACAACAATTCCTTAAAATGACACAATAAGGCAGTAGTTCTCAAGGTTTGGTCTGTAACATCTGAGACCGACAAAACAATTCCTTAAAATGACACAATAATGCAGTAGTTCTCAACTTTGGCTGCACATTGGAAGCACCTGGAGAGTTTTTAAAAATCCTGATGTTTTGGTGGTCTTGCTTTTCCAGCTTCCTTAGGTGATTTGTTAGGCTGTTAACATGTGATCTTTCCATCTTCTTTATGTGTGTTCATAGAGATTTGAATTCTTCTCTTAGTTCTGCTTTCATGGCATCCCAGAGATTTTGGTAAGATGTTTGTTAATTTTCATTTGTTTCCAGGTATCTTTTAATCTGTTTTGATTTCTGTGTTGACCCAGGAGTTATTTAGGATCACATCATGGTGTTTAGTGTTCATGTCTTTGTGTGTTTTAGGGGAACTTTGTTTAAAAAATATTTATTTTTATTCCACTGTCTGAGAAGGTACATGGTAATATTTCAATCTTATGGAATTTTTTTATGCTTGATTTAAGGCCGAAGATGTGGTCGATCTTAGAGTATGTTCCATGTGGTGATTAATAGAATGTATATTCTGTGGTTATTGGGTGGAGTGTTCTGTAGGTATCAATGAAATTCATTTGGTCAAGGCTCCAGATCTTGTTGATTTTTTGTCTTGATGATCTGTCTAGGGTTGTGAGTGTCATAAGTGGACCTTGAACAATTATCATAATATGATAAGAAAGGGATTGGCAGTAGCTGGAAACTGCTGGGGGTAGGGGGAGGGCAGAATTGGCCTTAGTGGGAAACTGCTGGGGGGGGGGCACACCTCATTAACAAGAGTACCCACATAATGAACATTTGTATACCTAACCCTGAATTGTACCCCACATCTTTAAAATAAAAAATTTAAGGCTGGGCTCGGTGGCTCAGTCTGCAATCCCAGAATTTTGGGAGGCCGAGGCATGCGGATTGCCTGAGCCCGTGGGTTTGGTGAGACCTCGTCTCTACAATAAAAAAAAAAAATTAGCCGGGCATGGGAGCATGCACCTGTAGTTCCAACTACTTGAAAGGCTGAGGCGGAAGGATCGCCTGAGTCCAGCGGGTTGACGCTGGGGTGCTGTGAGTGTGCCATGGCATTCCAGCCTGGGCGACAGAGAGAGACTCCAACTCAAAAAAGAAAGAAAGAAAGAAAGAAAACAAAATCCTGATGCCCGGGTTGTACCCCAGAACAAATAAATTGGAATCTCTAGAGCGTAGGACCTAGGCATTGATATATATATATAAAAGTTTCCCAGCTAAGGGGAAACTTTCTCACCCCTTGAGGGGTAAGGACTTCAAAAGTCATTGAGCATTTTCGGGGGAATGGTAACCCACTGACATTTCACTTACAAATAAATAAAAATGGAAGTCACTATGCATTTTGTCTTATTTCCATACTTGTTTTGTGCAAGTGTTGGAAATCCTACACTTTAGTGCCTATAGGGACTAGACAGCTACAGCAGACGAGGGAGGAGGCCCCTGTGCCGGTGGAAGAAGGGGGACTAGAGAGAACTGGAAAGCGTCTCCCCTTAGGGGAGGAGCCACTCCCCTTCTTTCCTGATGTTGCCAGGGGGTGGTACGGCTCAAGTGAGGCCAGGTTTGTGGGTTTTTCAAAATAAAAGAGTGATCATAATTTTTATGTGAAATATCCCATTTTATAAACGTTAGCAACAAATTCAATTTTTTAAAAACTCCATGCTATTAAATGAAACTCACCTGCAGGCTAAATTTGGGCCTGTGGGCTGTCGCTAGTGTATTTAGTTTATAGACCCTTTGGGAGGTAGGGATCATTCTTTTAAAATTATTTTTAATTTTCATTGTGGTAAGATATACTTAATGCACAATTTACCATTTTAGCTATTTTAAAGTGTGCAATTCAGTGGCATGAAATACACTCACAGTGTTGTGCAACCATCACCCCTATATAGTTCCAGCACTTTTTTATTACCACTCCTCTGGATCCATTAAGGAGATTCTCTCCATTCCTCCCTCCCCCAGTCCCTGGCAACCACTCATCTGCTTTCTGTTTCTATGCATTTGCCTATTCTAAATACTTTGTATAAAGAATCATACAATATGTAGTCTTCTGTGACTGGTTTCTTTCACTTAGTATAATGTTTTCAAGATTCATCCACACTGTAGCATATATCAGAATGTCCTTCCTTTTTATGGTTGAATAATATTCCATCATATGGATAGGCCGATCACATTTTTATCTATCTATTTATCCACTGATGGACATTCAGATTATTTCCACCTTTTGGTTACTGTGACTCATGTTGCTATGAACAATCATGTAAAATTTCATTTGAAAACAGGGATCATTCATACCTAACACTGTATGTTCCTATAGCGCCTCTTCCAACTCCTAGCACACTTTGGGTACTCGTGAATCAGGAATTTAACTATGGGGCCACCAATTTGTCCCAGTGTGCCTTGGTCTGCCCAGTTTTAGCACTGGAGGTCTCACATCTTAGAAACTCCCTCAGTCCCAGTAAACCAGCATGATTTGCTTATAAGCTAATAAGTGAAAGCTCCAAATTTAGAGTTAAAGTATGAGACTGCCACATATTATTCACCAGTATAATCCTTTTCAAGGTAAAGCCTAATATTAGTTTTGTATTTCAATCGCAGCTTTAAAAATAATTGTGATGAATATGTTTCTTGTGGTTGTCTGTGATCACCAGCGATTTCAGGAAGCTGTGCCTGGAGGCTTCCTATTACTTTTTATTTTATTTTATTGATTTATTTTGAGTCAAGGTCTCACTCTGTTGCCCAGGAGTTCCGTGACATGGCTCATGGCTCACTGCATTCTAGGCCTCCTGGGCTCAGGCCATCCTTCCGCCTCAGCCTCCTGAGTAGCTGGGACTATAGGGGTGCACCACCACACCCAGCTGATGTTTTGATTTTTTTCTAGAGATAAGGTCTCACTATGTTGCCTAGGCTGATCTCAAACTCCTGGGTCAAACTATCCTCCCACCTTGACCTCCCAAAATGTTGGGATTACAGGCGTGAGCCACTGTACCTGACCTCCATTTCTGTTTAAATCTTAGCTTCAGAATTATCTCTTCAGAGTCTTTCCAGAATCTTTCTTCTTTTCTTTCCACAGGGTTGGAAGACTCCTTTCCTTTCTCTCAGTGTGTGTTATAATTACAGGATTTATTTGCATGAGTCTCCCTATTAGACCATAACTTCCCCAAGGATGGTGAAATATTGCTGATGTTTTTGTTTGCTCAACATGCAACCCCTCTTCTTCTGACAGTAGCACCCTCCCTTTCTGGGGAGAGACCAATCCTTTCCTGTAGTTTATTAATATTTAAATCCCTCACATATTGGATTATATCTGGCACATTGTAGGCAGTCAAGAAATGCAGGAGTCAATGTATGCTTTCAATAAGTATGCCATTATGGTTTTCTTTTTTTGTAAGGCAATAATATTGATGTAAGAAGAGTCAGGAAGTGGGGATACTAAGAAGGTAGAACCCTCATGCATTGCTGGTGGGAATGTAAAATGGTGCAGCAGTTTTTCAAAAAGTTATACATGGAATTAGCAAACAACCTAGCAATTCTGCTCCTGGGTATATGTCCCAAAGAATTGAAAACAGGTGTTCAAACAAAAACTTGTTCAGATGTTCACAACAGCATGATTCACATTAGCCGAAAGGTGGAAACAACCCAAATGTCCACCACCAGATGCATGGATAAACAAAATGTGGTCTATCCATGTGATAGACTATTATCCAGCCATGAGAAGGAATGAAGTACTGATACTCCACCCTCCTTCTATCCTGATGTCGCCAGGGGGTGGTGTGTCTCAAGTGGGGCCAGGTTTATCCTTGCTACAGCATGGATAAATCTTGAAAATGTTACATTGAGTGCAACAAGCTACTCACAAAAAGACAACTATTGTGTGATTTCGCTTATATGAAGGATCCAGTACAGGCAAATTCATAGAGACAGAAAGCTGATTGGTGTTTGCTACAGGCTGGGAGACGGGAGTAAGGGTGCGACTGCTGAATGGGTATGGGCTTTTCTTTTGGGGTAATAAAAATGTTCTGGAACTAGACAGTGGCGATGGTGGCACAACACTGCAAATGTACTAAATGTCACTAGTGTTACATTTTATGTTATGTATATTTTAACACAATACAAATGAAACAAAGAATTATAAATTTCATCAGGGAGACTGGATGGATGCCATACAGGTTGTTTTCCGCACAAGGTGCTCAGATTTGAGGCAGGGGAGGCAATCTGAAATCCAGACTGTTCTCTGCCCCCGGGTTGGTACCTTTACAGAGTAGATGCCTTTTTTCTTATTCACACAAAGACACCATTTAGGCTAATGCTGATCTTGAACTTCATAGACAATGGCATAAGAAGTAAGTTTTGTTGATGGTATTTACTTTTATTGCAATTTTCAACATTTCTTTGCTGTGCATCCTTAAGTACTTGGAGAGTACCACAGTACACATCCTCTCCTATCCTGAGGGTGCTATATCTGAAAATTCACAATGCATCATTGAGTGCTTAATTTGTAAAGCCAGCATAAATCACTGGACTAAATTGTCCATTATTGTGAGCTCAAATTATCTCACTATCAAGAGAGTGATCTGGTTGCTTTGCTCACATTGGAAATTAAGACACAGAGGCAAAAGTCCAAAAGGAGACGAACTCTAGAAAGATCAGCTTTCTGATGTTAGAAAAACCTTACAAGGTTAGAGATAGGACCAGTATGCCTATTCTCATTATTTTTTTCTTATCTTTCTCAGGCTGGAGTGCAGTGGTTATTCACAGGTGTGATCATGGCACCCCTGGGCTCAAGCAATCCTCCCACTTCAGTTTCCTGAAAAGAAGGTATTTTTAAAAAATCATTTAGGTTTTGGGGATTAGTGAGTTAGAATAATAATTCTCTCACAGCTATGGAACATTTGGTTACATCTCAGAGGATAGCAAATATTCTGAGAAATATTTTCTCACTGAAAAAATCAGTAGAAAAAAAGAGAAAAAAGAAATACCCTGGGAAGGCAATATGACAAGCCCTTTAAAAAAAAAATCAGTGTTGGTCTGTTTAGTTTCAGAGGACACCGATAGCCCCTCCTCCTAATCTGCCATTTCTCAATTTGTACACTTCTTCACAATGCAAATTTTAAAACATTGGAGACACAGAGGAGCATAAATCACTCTACCCAAAACACCAGTCATATATGTTCATCGCAGCACTGTTCACAATAGTAAAAATGTGGAATCAAGCCAGTTGCCCATCGACAGTAGACTGAATAAAGAAAATGTGGTACATATATATGATAGAATATTACACAGTCATAAAGAAGAACAAAATCATGTCCTTTTCAACAACACGGATGCAGTAGCAACCATCATATGAAGCGAACTATCACAGAAACAAAGAACCGAATACTGCATGTTCTCACTCATAAGTGGGCTCTGGTCACTGGTCACATAAGCACAAGGGTGGGAACAACAAACACTGGACACTACCGGGGAGGTAGGGAGGGATAAGGGGTGGGGTGCACGTGACAATACACCAGGTATCAAGGGTGAGAGGGCCTACTAGAAGCTCAAATCTCATCTGCATGCAATTTACTTCTGTAGCAAATCCTCGCATGTACTACAACTCTAAAATAAAAAGAAATAAAATGATCACAATGCTTCATTTAAGCTCTTACTCTGAAATCAAATTATTTGTTAAAGCAGATTCAATGGCTCCGTTTAAAATATCAGAAAATACAATTGTTGGCTGAAGCTGGGTTTCTGCCACAAAATTAAAATGTGAGAAATTCAAACATACATGTAAAAATTTTAAAAACCTCATTGTTAAAAAAAAAAAATTGAGGACAACTCATCGCTAATATAACAAGACATGGAATGAGACTTTTCCTGCTGACCCAGAACTTTAGTGAACGTTTCAAAGGTGACAATACTTCCTCCTTCTATTAAGAAGTGGCCGGACTGGTAATTAATGGACCGGACTGGTCCATTAATTACCATCAACCTCCAGCCTATATAAGATGAGATCAAGATTCTATCCAGCAAAGACTTCCTTGACAGGCCTGGATAGGTGTTTTCTTCTCTTTTTCCAACTCCCACTCTGAGTAAAGGGGGCTCAAAGAAGAGTCAGTCTTGAGACTTGGAGCACCAAGGGAGGAGGCTGGCACCTCACTGCTAGCTGAAGGCTGCCTGGGGCTGCCTGAGATGGCAGGGTGAGGAGAGAGGGCAGCAAGAGAAGTAGCCTGTCTTTATCATTCTGTAGGACAAAGGTGTGTCCTGTTTCCCATGGGCCAGGTGACTACCACAGAGTGTACCTCATCTTGAGGCATCCTGAAAAGACTTACCCAAGGGCATCTCAGAAGGAGGAGGTGGGGTACTTCCTGGGGAAAATATGGAAGAGGTGTGTAAGAAGTCACCCAATGTATTGAGTCCCCACAGGGTTCCCTTGGGGGACTCCAAAGATCCCCCAGTGCACCCATGTAAAACAAAAGGCCAGCATGTGAATGTTTGGCAGGACATAGTGGGGCACCTGACACCCTGTACTCACCTGTTCTCAGCTGAAGTTCCCTTTTCCACTTAGTCCGCGGCTCCCGTTCTCCTGCAAGGTGAGCTGGAGAGCGAGAGGGAAAGGATACACTCACCCTAGTCTCCATATCATCTGTGAGTCAGACCAGATAGAGCAAGGAAGAAGGGATGAGATTGGATATGAGAATGAAGTTTTGATTGAACTGGGTTGGACTTCTAATGTCTGATGAGGTTGTTCTTGCAGTTGAAACTAACCAAAAAGCTATGGGATCTATTGAGATGTCAGTCAGGGCAGAGGAAGGAGCTCTGACTGTGGGTCTGGGTGTTGACAAGCAGAGGAACAAGGAAAAGAAAGTCAGTTCTTGATTCTTATCTCCCCCCCCCGACCAAGTTCAGCTCACCAGTGGCCTAGTAGCAATAATTTATTCCCACTATTGATAAAGTCACTCTGAGATATCCATCCTTCAGAAGTCATATGCAGTTTCTGGAATGAAACACAACAACGATAACAACAAAATCCTCATCACTTTGCTCTAGTTCTTTGAAACTGGTGAGGTTCTTATCAGTTTGAGGTGCAAAACACTACACCAGGGCAGTGAACTCAAATGTCTCAGGGGCTAGGCAGGAAATATAAATAATGAACAAAAGGATTGGGTGAGACCATAGTGGACGGTTTGTGCCTCATCTGAAGACACAGCTGCCTCTCTTCCAACCAACTGTTGCCTAATGTAGCCAGATCTTGCCATTTTCCCATAAAGATCAGAGATTTGCATTTTGGGTAGTGTTTCTTAATTTTGCAATTATTGGCAGAAGTGTTATAGTTGTTTGTTGTGAATCACACAGTCTGCTCTAGGTAGTTTAAGAGGAAGTATTTAAATAGGGTGGTGAGTTGTGACTTCTTTCTCTGCTTCAATTAGTAGGTTGAAGCCCTAACCCCAGTGTGACTGTATCTGGAGATCTTTAGGAGGTACTTAAGGTTAGAAGAAGTCATAAGGGTGGGTCCTGAATTCAATAGGACAGTGGCCTTATAAGAAAAAGGAAGGAGGGAGGGAGGGAGGGGGAGAGAGAGAGAGAGAGAGAAAGAGAGAGAATATCTTTCCCCCGTCTCTGCTATATGAGGACATAGTAATAAGGTGACTTTCTGTAAGAAAGAGAATTATCGCCAGAATTTGACCATGCTGGCATCCTGATCTCAGACTTCCAGGCTCCAGGTTTGTGAGAAGATACATTTCTCTTGCTTAAGTCACATAGTATTTTTTTTTTTTTTTAGTTGGAGTCTCACTCTGTCACCCAGACTGGAGTGCAGTGGCCGACCCCGACCACCGCAGCCTCGACCTGCTGGGCTCCGGTGATCCTTCCACATCAGCCTTCCAAGTAGCTGGAACTACAGGCGTGCACTACCACACCTGGCTAATTTTTGATTTATTGTAGAGATGAGGTCTCACCAAGTTGCCCAGGCGGGCTCAGGCAATCCACTCACCTCAGCCTCCCAAGACGCGGGATTACAGGCTGAGCCACCGAGCCCAACGCCACATAGTATTTTGTTATGGCAGCCTGAGCAGGCTAAGACAGGAGGTTAGAAAGATTATAGACTATCCAGGAGGACCAGAGAGCCAGGGTTTTTGGGCTGTGGAGTCAGGAATGATGCCGCCCCAAGCAACTATGGGGCTGCCCCTCCAAATACATGTCATGCCTTTTAGCCTGGATAGCAAGCTTTCATTGGGGGTAAGGGTAAACTCACCATCAGATAGATCCCTTCCCTTTGTTGCTTACTTCTCAGTAGAAATCTTATGTCATGTTCTAATGGAAGAGCCCTAACCCCAGTGTGACTGTATCTGGAGATCTTTAGGAGGTAATTAAGGTTAGAAGAAGTCATAAGGGTGGGTCCTGAATCCAATAGGACAGTGGCCTTATAAGAAAAAGGAGGGAAAGAGAAAGAGAGAGAGAGAGAGAGAGAGAGAGAGAGAGAGAGAGAGAGAGAGAATATCTTTCCCCCGTCTCTGCTATATGAGGACATAGTACAGGGAAGTTACAGGGAAATTTCTGGAAAAGTCCTTTGGTTTCTCTTATGGAGAAGCAGGAATCATAATGTAGGGTGTTTTCCAAACATGGGAAGGGTATACATTTGTGTGCTACTTACAACCCTGCCAGTTGATGATCTCTGACCTATGGGCTACTTTCATTGTTTAAACTTACTCTTTTCTGAGAACAACAAGAAAAGCCAGAGTAAATCATCATCATCACTATCATCATCATCTGCTAAAAGACATTCAGAAAGCTGTAAAGTAACTAGGATTAAGGAGGTCAAGATTCTGGAGAGAGGGAAACTGTGGTGAGGTGAGATATTCTGCAGTTACTTTTCCCCTGGGAACATATGTATGAATTTGGACACAGGAAAAGAGGTTGAGGGGCTAAGCTTTTCCCAGGGAAAAGGGCTGCTATGGGGGAACAGAGAAATCAACAAAATCTTAGCAATTGCATAGGGCTGGAAAGACAAAACTGGAGACTTCAGAGGCTAATATCCCAGAGCAGAGGGAGAGGCAGAAAATGAGCCTAGTAGGTGGTGATTTTCCCCTCATGATATTTGGCAAATTCGGAGGCAGTGCATGGTAAGAGACAAAGAAGCCAAACAGAAGGTCCTGGAAAAACAGAGTAAACTTTCCTCAGTCTTGCCATGCTATGGAGATAAGGGTTAGAGCTCAGGACCAGGGAAAGAGGCATGGTGAGGAACACCCAAGGTTCTTAGATGAAACCCCAGAAAGGCAAATCCTTAGAGGTAAAAGCCAGAGCTAGGTGGTGTCCTATCAAAACAAAAACTCAGCCATCACCTAGTTTAGCCCCTGATAGATGAAGATGATCAGTTCCCATGGTGTCTGCCTTGCAAAGAAAGGGTGAGCCCTATTTAGAGTTAGATAACATTCCCTGGAGACTACATTTTTTCGTACACAAAATAAAAATTACAAGACCTGCCAAGAGAGCGGACCATATCACTGAAAACAAAGAGAAAAATAGTCACCAGAAAGAGACCTACAGGTGAACAAGGTTTTGGGCTTAGACAAAAGCTTTACAATAATGATAATTGATATGTTCAAGAAAAAGATGGAGAATATAGATGAAAAGAGAGATATTTTTACCAGAGAATTGGAATCCATAAACTTCATGGTCTAAAAGATTGTGAGCCTAGAGAACTCACTTGCCCTCCTCATTTATAGAGAGATTTTGAAAATGGCAACTCAGCTTTGTAGGAGCTATACAATTCCAAGGCCTACAGTCTTCAAAAGAAAGTTTGCCATTCAGTGTGGCCATCACTGGCTACTGTTCTCTCTGCTTCCCAAGTAGCTTCCTTCAGGGGGACGTATTATACCATATGTTCTGAGTATCACTTTGTCCTACAAGCCCAGCTCCTTAGCATGGGTTTCTTTTCCATGCTAAGGTGCCATTTGCTAATTATCCTAAATATGTACATCCGTTGGGCAATCTGTGTTGGTAATACTACTGGATACAGTGGTCAGAGAGATAAGGCCTCTCTGAGATAATATTGGAGTTAACTGACAAGAAGGAGTCAATCAGGAGAGTATTCAGGTGAGTGGGCAGACTGGACATGGAGTACAAAGATTTAACCAGGGGTCTGCAAACTTTTCTGTAAAGACTCAGATAGTAAATATTCTAGGTGTTGTGAGCTATAGTCTCAGTGGCAACTACTCAACACTGCTGTTATAAGGCAAAGGTAACCATAGACAACACACAAGTAGGTGGAGGTGCTCCAAGAAAACTTTATTTGTGGCCACTGAGATATGAGTTTCCTATACTTTCCATATGTCACAAAAAATTTTTTCCACAGTCATTTTAAAATGTAAAAGCCTTTCTTAACTATGGGGCCATAGTTTGCTGATATAGGGTCAGCTAGGTAGACTGGGCCCAGACCAAGCAGGCCCCTGCAGGACATGGGAATAATCATGAATAATCATAGTAAATCAAAGCCTCTTTCCCTCTCCAAATGGGAAACCATCAGGGCAGGCCAGGGTACCAAGTCTGAGAGGTAACTTCCTACAGCTCAGGAAGATCATCAGGTTCGTTTAATTTTCCCCCAGTAACAAGAAAGGACAAATGAACAAAAAGGCGTGCACAAGCGCACCGAGCCAAAGACAGAGAGGACGTGTCCAGGTTCACGCCGACGCTTCTCCAGCACGCACTAAAGATTTCAAAGTTGGGCGCACACCTGCTACCAGCCGGAGCGCACCTGCTGAGCAGGACGGCGGCCTCGTCTCGCGAGATCGGTGCTGTAGTAGTGGCCCCCACCCCCACCCCGCCACCA
>NW_007258621.1:628344-740140 GCF_000164805.1 Carlito syrichta
AGCAGCAGCACCAGCAGCAGCAGCGCGGGGAGGAGACAGCAGCCAGCCGCAGTGGCCGCCGCAGCCGCGGGAGCAATGCAGACAGCATCTTGAGAGCGCGCTAAAGCACCCCAAACCGTGGACCATGCCGTGCCACTGCAACGGGGAGGGGGGCAAACCAGATTCTTTTTGACATAAAAGCCAGCCAGCCAAAAATACACAATTTTGTCCTTCAAGGAGCCGGTGTGTAAAGAGTGAGCGCTATTTTCCTTCTCCTCCCCCTCGCCCTCCTCCTCCTCCTCCGTCCCCTCCTTCTCCTCCTCTTTTTCCTCCTCCTCCTCCTCCCTACGTGTACAGACAGCATCACATCACCTGGTTTGTTTCTGAGAAACAGCATCTCTCCTTTTCAGGGACCAGAGACTCAGAGAGAGGAGACATTCTAATGGAGTCTGCTTGATACCCCAAAATAAAATAATAAATTTTGGCTCTTGTCCCCTCCTCCCACCCCCACCCCCTCAACCCTGTGTGAGACGTTGGATTTCTTCTTCATGAGACATTGTTGAGGAGTCACAGTGGTTGGAGAGGCGTAGGGGTAGACTACCTCTACTCCCCCGCCCCCCCCTTTTTCTCTCTGGGAGGAGGAGGAAGGGAAGGGGGGTTGCAGAGCAAGCGATGGATGAGGAAAACATGACGAAAAGCGAGGAGCAGCAGCCTCTGAGTTTGCAAAAAGCCTTACAGCAGTGCGAACTGGTCCAAAACATGATAGACTTGAGCATCTCCAACCTGGAAGGGCTTAGGACCAAATGTGCTACCTCCAACGACCTCACACAAAAAGAAATCCGGACCCTGGAGGTAGGTGTTGTCTATGGGGGCGGGTGGGGGGGGCAAGTCTTCTTTCCCTCTCCTTTCTCCCCACCATCCCTTTTCCCTCTGATTGTGTTTATTGGGGGCTGAAGGGGGGGGGCTGGGTGAGCAAGGTGGGCACGGTTGGGTTTTCTGTGATTCATCCCCTTGCAAAGCCTGCCCTGGGTGTCCCTGTACTGGGCTGCTGTCGTCTACGCTTGACTGGGTGGTGGTGGTAGTAGTAGTAATTGTTATTCTTTATTTATTATTATTGTTGTGGCTGTTACCGTTATCATCCACTTCCTCTGTGATGAGGGAGTTATCTCTTTTTTGCGCTTATGGGTTTGTTTATATGCCATGGGGGGCTTGTGTGCTGGATAAGGCGCTGCAGAGAACCCACGTGACCTTGCGCATTCTGCAGGTGGTCAAAAGGTGGATTTTGCTCATGGAATGGGACTGTCTGTACATGCAGACCTCTTCTTCTCTTGGTCTCCTTCCCCGCCCTTCTTTGGCTCCTTGGAATTTTATTTATTTTTTATCAGTAATATACATGTCAGGAGGCAGGATGTATAAAAAAAAAATCCCCACTGAGTTACCCATTTCCAATGGAATCATTCTGATGCAGTGAACTGTCGCAGGCCTGAAACGTATAAAAAAAAAAAAAAATGCCTGAATCAGCACACATAGGTGGTGTAGGAGAATACTCTTGAATCTCAGTGGGACCGCGCAGAAAGGGGTCGGGGAGGAGGAGTTATCTTTGGCTTGTTGTAGCATTCTCTCCAGCAGAACTTGAGGGGGAGTTTGAAGGAGTTTTTTGGGGGATGGGGTGGGATGGGGAATGGATGAAAAGTTACTCAGAAAGAAGATGGCAGAATTTATTTCTTCTGAAGGCCATTTAGTCCGGGGGGCAGAAGGTTTTAAGAGCCCTTAGAAAATGCCTGATGTCTGCAGGATCACTGGACGTCCACATTGTTCAAAACGTCTGAAGGGTTCAACTCACTTCCTTCCCTCGAACCAACCCAGCTGTGCACATGACATGATTAAATTTGGGAACTCCCATAAGCTAGCATTTGCCAAGGGTGGTGGCAGTGGAGCTGGGAGCAAAGGGGTTTCCCCCGCGGTGGAGTGGGCATGTGCAGTGCTCAGAAGTTCATCCTGTTTCTGGCAGGGAGTTTCCGAGGCCTGGACTCGTCCATCCCTGGTGAGTCCTGTAGCCCTCCTGCCCCTGTTCTAGCCTGGATGAGCACTTCTCTCTGACTCACTTTCAGCTCATTCTTTTTCTTCCATGATCTTAAACTTGGCCCAATGTCAGCATGCAGGAGGTCATCCCTCTGAAAGAGGAGTTGGTGTGTGTGTACGTGTGTGCTTTAACATGCTGTTTGCTACCCTAGGATACATGTCCATGTGCACCTGGCATCTGGGAACACGATCCTCAGAAATGAAATAAGATCAATGTCAAGGGGGTACTGGGGGAGTGGGAACGTTGCTGGGAGGCACAGGTATTGCCTTTCGTGGAAATGGGCAAGCAGGCGAGGCTAGGACTCTGCTGCTGGAAGAAAAAGTGTGGGATGCTCTGGCTCAGCCTTCTGTCTCTGTCTGAACAGTGCCCAAGAACAGCTTTCCCTCAGACCTGCATACGGTAAATAAATACATAACCCCAAAAGGCCACCTGAGTTATCTTCTGTTCCTCTGAGTCAGGAGTCCCAAATGCTTGTTTGTGGATTGCTGTGTAAGTTTCTCCAGAGCTTTTCTTTCCTCATTTCAGCCCCACGCTTCATCCTCTGATCACTCCCTGGGTGGGGGCGATGACTGCAGCGGGCACTGCTTCCTCTTGGCATAGTGGTTTTCTCTTTAAGCTATGGGCATGGAGGTATGGCGTGGTGGTGGTGGGGTGGGGGAGCCGCTGTTATAGGGAATGCATCTGTTTTCAGTTTCTTGGTCCCAGAATGCCACAGAGCATGCCAACCACTTTAATCCATATTGCCCAGGGAATGGTCTTGAACAGTTATTCCAATTTAGACTTCCCAGATCTCTAGGGTTAGGAAGGGCGACTGCAGAGGGGCTAGTGACTCAGGGTCCAGCCAAATCCTGCCATACTGAACATTTGGATCCATAGAATTTTATGTCCCAGCAGTTATCAAATTTTGTATATTAAAACCACATGAGGGTGTGTGTTAAAATACAGATTCTCAGCCTCTAATCCCGGAGATTCTAATTCAGTTGGGATTGGAGTGAGGGCCCAAGAATCTGCATTTAATATACAGTCCAGGTGTTCCTGATGCATGTTTTTATATTGACACATTGAGAGACACTACTAAGCCATTAGGAGAATGATGTCATATTTCAGCTATTTAATGGTGAAAACTCACTGCTGACAAACACTAAAGTAATAAATTGATAGTCTATCCCTAAAAGCCCTGATAATAAACAACATATAGTGACACGTATACACTCCTGTGGAAACAAAAATATGCAATGTGAACTTGGCCTTCAAGAGGCATACTTCATGGTTAGGGAGACAAAGCTAATACTATTTATGGGAAATAATAATAAAGTCTAGCTGGTAAAGAATATGAGGACAGCATGTGGGTCCATTAGGAGTGTGTTCAGCTGCATGAGATAGAAAGCCCAACCATAGTGGTGCAGCAAAAAATGGTTTCTTTTTCTCATATAACAAGAAGTCTGGAGGGGGTACATAGCTATTTGAGTTGGCCCAGTAGGTCAAAAATATCAGGGCTGATGTCTTTGGAAATTCTTACAACATTTCCCTTATGGTTGCAAGATGGCTCCTGTGGCTTTAGCTGTTATATCTGGTTTCCAGGCAGGAAAGAGGAGGACTGGGTGGGTATGAAGGAATAAAGGGTTCATATCTTTGTTTCAGGAAACAAAGGTTTCCTCAGGACACCTCCTCATCTTCCACCTCACAGATGATGTTTAATTATGTCTTCTTGGCCAGAACTAGGTCAAATGGTTAGTCCTAGCTGCAAGGGAGGCCGGGAGGTGTGGAAGTGGGTATGCCATCATGATAGACTTAGGTAGATCATGATCCATTGTTGAAATGATCTGTCGCCATTCCATATGAAATGGAAGAATGTAAAAGTAGATATTGAGTGAACAGCTGGCAATGTCAGTCACGGTATGTTATTAGGAGATATTTTGGTAGAAAAGAGAGTTCATGAATTTTGAAGTTGGACCGATGCAGTTTTGAATTCTAGCTTTTCTACTTAACTGTATCTTGGGCTAGTGATTTTACTTTTCTGACTCATAGTTTAATTTTCTGGAAAAACAGCAATAATAGAAGAATATTACCTATCTTAGAGGGTGATTGTAAGGATTAAAAGATGACATGTCAAGGGTCTAGCATTATCTTGAACACAGTGTTTGCAGGTGCTAAATAAACGGCAGATGTGATGACAACGACAGCGATGATAATCAGCATTACTTAGCATGGACTACATGACATGAAAGGGAACAGCTCAGACCAGGAGAGAGGAAGAAGGAGCTTGAGTGACATTTCCAAAGCATGTTCTGTAGAACTCTAATTTTGTGGGCTGTCAGCATTTTTTGCTCTTTTAACAAATGCTGAAATCCAGGCACTGTCTAGATGCTGTTGGTCAATGGTGTTTTGTGGATAAATCAAATTTTGGGATTGATAGATCTGGAAAAGGTTGAGTTAAACAAAGGGAAATGGCATCTTTACTGCAGGACTTCTCAGAGCCTTGGATCTGCTATATATGTGCATTGTGCCTCCAAAAGAGAATGGAGTCTGCAGTGTTGCCTTTTTCCAAGGATTTCTCTTGGGATTTTTGTTCCATAGAATTCACACCTGGGAAAATATTTGGCAAAGAAGTTAGGGAAGCATTCTTGGTTGGGGAGATGGGGATTTGGAGTGGAGTGAAGATGGGGGAGGGTTTAGATTGCAGCAAAAGCGGAGAGCTCGCTTGACAAGAGCAGCACACCAGATAAAGGTATTAGCATGCTTTCATGGGGCAGCTTAGAGACTAATTTTCCCAGAATGGAGGGTACCTGATAGCGTGTCATAAGAAACAAATTTAGGTCACTAACTCCTAGGGTCTGATGAAGGACAGGAGAGTTAGACAATCAAAGTTTCATCCCCTTGAGAGAGGAGATAGAAGTCTGCAAAGGTTTTGGAGTGAATACAGTAAAAAAGATGTTTAAAGGTTAGTCTGATGGCTGTCTACAGCAGGGCCTGGCACACTTTTTTCTGAAAAGCTCCAGATAGCAAACAGTCTAGGCTTTGTGGGCCCTACAGTTACCATCGCAGCTACTCGAGTCTGCTCTTGTGACATGCAGCAGTCACAGACAAAACATGTGTGAATAGGTGGGGCTGTTTTCCAATAAGACTTTATTTATAGAGCCTGAAATTTTTATAATTACTAAAACTTTTGGGGGGACATTTAACAATGTAAAAGCAATTTTTAGTTTCTGGGCCTTATAAAAAACAGGTGGTGGGTCCCTAGTCTATAGAATGGATGGGTTGGGAAAGGCCTCGAAGTACTGGGTCCACCCGAAAGGTGAACAAATGACACTAGGATGGGAGGGCATCGGCCAAGTAGAGGTACTCTTGGACTCTATTTTGGTTAAATTGCAAGGGGAAGGACGTATCAAAGGGTTGAATCGGGATTGGGTAAGTACAGAATCTCCTTGTACAGCAAGGGCATTGTAGCCATGTATGTATCAATGTTCTGTTCTTCATATGTTCCATTTCAGTGATCTATTGCTGTGTAATGGACTATCCCTAAACTTTGTTATATTGGGAAAACTTTAGGCATAAGGCAACAATTTGTTATTTTCCATGGTTCCGCGGGTTGGGCTTGGCTCAGCGGTTCTTCTGCTGGTCTTGCCTGGTCTCACTCTTGTGACCGCATTCAGTGGCAGAAGGGGTGAATAGATGGGACAGCTGAGCCTCTCTCTGCATGTGTTCTTTCTAGCTGGATAGTCCGGGCCTCTTACATGGTTCCAGTAGCCCTAGACAGCAAAAGGGGAAGTTGCAAGGAGTCACTTGAGAAAGTCACACTATGTCACTTCCACTGTATTTGTGAGATGATGTTAAGTCACATGGTCAGCTGGAGGTAGAGGATGGGGAGACAGATTTCTCTTTTTGGTGGGAGGAGCTGCTAAACCAGTATATTAATCAGAATAGACAGTAACAGATGGACTTCTAAATGTTCAATGGCTTTGAGATAGTAGAAATCTTTTTCTTGTTCACAAAACAGTTCATGATGGGTGTTCTTGGTTGGTGGGCCATTCTCTCATGCTTAAGGCTTCTTCTATCCTGCAGCATTATCAGTGTTGCATCTAGAAGGGGGAAGAAGTATGGAAGGGACAAAGCCTCCTAAAAACTTAATTCCCCAAAGTTGCCCTAGAATTTAGTCACATCACTGAAAGGAAGATGGGGAAGGAAGTTTAGCTGTGGGCCCAGGAAGAAGAGAAAACAAAGTTTGTTGAATAGCTAGTAGTATCTACCACAGTTAATGATGAACTACTGTACCATAGAGAGGCTTATCTATTGCTGCAGAACAAGCCACCCTAAGACCTAGTAGTTTGAAACAATAATCATTTCTATGCTCATGTGCCTGCAATTTGGGATGGACTCAGCTGGCTGGCTCTGCTGATTTTGCCTGGATCACTCATGTGGTTGTGTTCATCTAGTGGCTCGACTGGGACTGGACAGTCTAAGATGACCTTAATTCAGATGACTGGTAGTTGGCTGGAGTGCCTCCGTTTTTGTCCATTTAGCTCCTCCAGCAGGATATCCTTGCAAATGGTGTTCCAAGAGGGCAAGGCCCAGGGCACAAGACCTTCTTAAACCTCCTTCTGTAACCTTTACTACTATCCTCTTGATTAGAGCATGTTACATGGATAAGCCCAGAGTCAATGCAGCTGTGAATTTCAGGACATGTGGTTCATTGGGGGCCGGTGAACAAAGTTAATGTGACAATGTGCCGCAGCTATGAAAACAAACCAAACCAAAAAGAGCATGGGAGAGAGAGGAGGAGTATGGGATGATCAGCAAAAGCTCCTTTGAGGAAGTTCTACTGACTTGAGGAAGCTAGTCATGAAACATCTGGGGAAGAGTGTGCCAGGCACAGGGAATAGCAGATACAAACTTCTTGGGTAGGAATGTGCTTGGCACGTTATTGGAGTCCTAGGGGGACCACTGTTGATGGTGTACAGTGAAGGAGCAGGGAATGGTTGAGGTTCACAGTGGGAGACAGAAGCTGGTCATAGGGGGCTTTGCTAAGATACTTGGATTTTGTTTTGACTGTGATAAGAAGTCCTTTGAACAGGGAGGTGACTGATATGTGTTTTTTTTTTTTGTTTTTTTTTTGAGTTGGAGTCTCACTCTGTTGCCCAGACTGGAGTGCAGTGGCATGCTCCCAGCCACTGCAGTCTTGACCTGCTGGGATCCGGCAATCCTTCCGGCTCAGCCTTCCATGTAGTCAGAACTACAGGCACGCGATACCATGCCCAGCTAATTTTTGATTTATTGTAGAGATGAGGTCTTCCCAAGTTGCCCAGGTGGGTCTCAAACCTGCGGACTCAGGCAATCCACTCGCCTCGGCCTCCCAAAGTGCTGGGATTACAGGTTGAGCCACCGAACCCGGGCCTAATGTATGTTTTTAAATGATCTTCTGATTGCTGCAGGAAAAATAGACTGAAGGGGGTAGGAATGGGAGAGGGGAGACTGGTTAGGGGCTATTGGGGAAGCTTAAACCTGCAATGGCTGTGTTTCTGACTAGTATGGTTAGGGGATGGGGTGGGGCAGGTGGCTGGATTCAGAAGGTCAAGGGCACAGCAAGTGCTCATGAGTTGGATGTGGAGGGGCAAAAGAGAATAAAGAATTGAGGACTATTCCTAGGTGTTTGGCCTAAGCACTGAGTGAATGGAGGTGCCCTTATTTTAAATGTAAAGACTGGTGGAATACGTCGGGTTTGACAGTCAAGTCCTATTTGACATGTTTCATTTGTCAAGTAGACAGTTGGATGTGCAAGCCTGGAGCTCTGAGAAATGCTGGAATATGAAGTTCACTTTGCATACCAGAAATAACTTTTCATATTATTAAAGTATTATTTTTAATGGCTGTATACAATGATATGGATGCCCCACTATTTATTTGACCTCAGTTCTGTTATTGGGTGCTTACGTTCATACTTTTCCATTACTGTAGTGGACATCCTTGTGGCTAGTCCTTATTTTCAGTCCCTAGAGGTGGAATTGCTGGATCAAAGGATGTTCAAAGTTTTAGGACTTTTGGTAAGTTCTGCCAAATTGTGCTTCACCAGCAGTGTGGGAAAAGGTCTGTTTCTTCATATCTTCAGTACAAATTCCTATTTTATTTTGTTTTTGGTGTGTGTGTGTCTTGATGCCTGAGAGCTCAGGGTTAAGGAGGCAGTTGTCTTAGGTCAAAATGTGATCTTTACTGTTTCTAGTTGGGAAAGGCCTGGGAACTTGGTTTAATGGGGGAAGACTTGGTTTTCTGCACAATGTGGCCAGGCTGTGAGGACCTAACCACCTCCTTCTGCCTTGTTCTCATACAAGTGTGTGTGTGTGTGTGTGTGTGTGTGTGTGTGTGTGTGTAGGTCACAATTCTGAATCATGGTAAACATTATGTCTGAAGGATTCACTAGGTTTTGGAATGGATTCTACTAGGGAGTTTGTTATTCTTCTCCCTCCAATGGGTAGAAAACGGGGGAGCCTTCCTCCCTCCAGAGAATGGGTCATTTTCTGGGCTCCCACTAACACAGCCTCAACTGGTGGGAAGAGGGCTTCGGTCTCAGCCTTCCTCCTTTTCCCCAGTGTGCTGGTATGGGTGTGGGGACTGGGAAGGTATTCAGAAGCTGAGAAAGACAAGGGGACACATGGCGGCCAGGAAGGAGGATGAAGAAAACGAACAAAAATAGAAGAAAGTCAAAGTGCAAAATGATTTTCTTCTGCAGGGTTTCTACGATGCTTGGAATGTCTCTCCAGTGGGTTGTGACCACAACTGTGGTTATTCCTGTTTTACAAGTGAGTTTACTGAGGTTTAAAGTCACTGATTTGACCCAAACTGCCACAATAAGGCTGCCATAGACACAGGAAACAGATAGAGGTTTACTGCTCTCCTGTGGATTCCCCAAAGGTGGCGTGGCCTGCAAGAGGAGAAAGAAAGATGAGAGCAAACAGGGTGAAGGGACATGTGGATGTTCATGGTGAAAATGTGGTTAGACAGATACTGTGGGATGAATGAGAGTCATAATGATGGAATACTCTGTCGCTGAAATGTTTTCTTTGGTGACTGTCATTGATGACAATTATTCCAGAGACACATAAGGCCAATGGAAACAAAGTAGAGCATTAACAGAGATGAGAGAGGATAAGATAAGGAGGAGGAGACATTATAGACCTGTGCTGTCCAGTATGGTAGCCGCTGGCCATGTGTGGCTCTTGACCAGCTGACATGTGACAAGTCCTAGTTGAAATGTGCTGTTAGTGTCAAATACACACCAGATTCCAAACGCAAGTGTGGAGAAAAAAATGTAAACTATCTCACTGATATTTTTATATTGAACACATTGAAATGATAACATTTTAGATGTATTGGGTTAAAGAAAATATATTGAGGTTAATTTCACTTGTATCTTGTCTTTTTAAAAAATTTTTCTGAGGCTACTAGAAAGATTTAAATCACATAGGTGGCTCACCATATGTTTCTAAGGGACAATGGAGTTTCTGAGCATTAAGGTGATTTCTCTGTTTTGCCATAATAGAAATCTTGGTCTTGATGAAGACTGAAAATCTGATCCCCTGAGAGTTACCAGGCAGCCATTGATTAAAGCAGTGGATGCATTCCAAAGATGGATGTGTTCGATTTTCCTGAACCGGTAGAGGAGTGAGATGAAGACTCAGAAATTATAACTCGTGTCCCTGCAAATTCAGATGGTGCTGGAAGCAGTACAGACAAGTAGTTAGGAGGGCTTGAGCTCTGCAGTGAGACTGCTTAGGTTGTAGCCTAGTTCAGGACTTACTAGTTAAATGACCTTGTGACAATGATCTCTCCTTTTTGAGCCTCAGTTTTCTTACTTATAAATTCAGGATAATTTGACATGGGATTTTTATGTGATTAAATGGAATCATGCATTCAGGAGCTGAATAGAATGCCTGCACATGGCACCTGCTTCATAGTTATTGCCTTTGGTAGTTTTGATTATCATCCTTCCTGCAGACTGGCATGAGGGAACTAAGGGTATTTCAGCCCTGTGTGGTGCTGTGCTCTACACTGCCCTTTGGGGGAGATGCCATCCTTTTAAAATATTATTATTCCCACTTCAGCCTCCTGAGTACCTGGGACTATAGGCACATGCCATGAGATTCAGTTAATTTAAAAAAAAATTTTTTTTTTTGTAGAGATGAGATTTACCATGTTGCCTGGGCTAGTCTTGAACTCCTGGCCTCAAGCAGTCCTCCCACCTCAGCTTCCTGAGTAGCTGGGATTACAGGCATGAGCCATTGCACCCAGCTATCCTTGAATGTATCATTTACTCAATGAGTGTTAACTGAGCCCTCAATGTGTGAGAGGCAGGGACCCACACAGGAAAGTATGAGAAGAAGAAACCCGTGGAAACCTTCTATGGGATAATGGCACACCCATTGGACCACAGGTGACAGAAGTGGACAAATTCTTGATACTAGGGCTGGATCTTTGAATTTACCCACAGATGGATGCCTCACCTTGCATCAGTGGGTGGCAGGCCCTAGTCTTTTCCCATGCTCTCGTCCCAACTCTAAGTTGGATAACAAAGTACCACTTGTAGGGTTGGGCCTTACAACTCCTGATCTTGTCCTAAGCTTGTGTGGTAGAAGGATAAAAGCTGTGATATCCAAGCATCTGAGAAGCATTTCCTGTCAAGGCATATGGTTGAGGCTAAAAGGTTGTCCAGCCCCACCCTCTGCCCAGTGTCCAGCTTTGTCTTAGTGATTTATGGCAACTGCTACCTCACAAAGCAGTCTTTTTAAAAAAATCCATTTGGCCGAATGTGGTGGCTAACACCTATAATCCCAGCACTTTAGGAGGCCGAGGTGAGAGGATCGCCTGAGCTCACGGGCTCGAGACCAGCCTGGGCAACTTGATGAGACCTCATCTCTACAATAAACCAAAAAATTAGCCAGGTGTGGTGGCACATGCCTGTCATTCCAGCCATTTGGAAGGCTGAGGCAGAAGGATTGCCTGAGCCCAGTAGGCCGAGGCTGTGATGGCAGTGAGCGTGCCACTGCCCTCCTGTCTAGGCAATACAGTGAGACTCCAACTCAAAAACAAAAAAACAAATAAAAAATCAATTTTTATTATGGTAAAATATAAATAATATTTACCATTTTAACTATTTTTAAGTGTACACTTCAGTGATAGTAAGTATAGCCATCATCACTGTTGACTTGCAAAAGTTTTTTTTAATTGTCCTAAACAGAAACTCTGTACCCATTAAACAGTAACTTCTGCCTCCAGCAACCCCAGTGCCTGGTAACTTCTGTTCTAGCTACTTTCTGTCTCTATTTACAGCACTAGATACTTCACAGAAGTGGAATCATACAATATTTGTCATTTTGTTTCTGGTTTATTTTACGTACCACAATATTTCCAAGGTTCATCATGTATCAGCATTTCTTTCCTTTTCATGACTGAATAATAGTCCATTGTAAGGATAGACAACATTTTGTTTATCCCTTTGTCAATCAATGAACATTTAGGTTGTTTCCACCTTTTGGCTATTGTGAATAATGCTGCTGTGAACGCTGGTGTACAAGTATCTGAGTTTCTGCTTTCGATTCTTTTGGGTGTGTACCTAGGAGTGAAACTGCTGGGTCTTATAATAATTCTATTTTTAATTTCTGGGGGAACCACCATATTACGTTCCACAGTGGCTACTTCATTTGACATTCTCACTAGCGATCTACAAGTTTTCCAATTTCTCTACATCCTTGACAGCATTTGTTCTTTTCTGTTTTTAAAAATTATAGCCATCGTAGTGGGTATGAAGTAGTATCTCATTGTGGTTTTGATCTGCATTGCCCTAATGACTGATAATGCTGAGCATCTTTTCATGTGCTTTTTGGCCATTTCATTTGTTTGTCTTCTTTGGAGAAATGTCTATTCAAGACCTTTCACAAGCAGTGGTTTTTTTTCCCCCTTCTTTTTTGGCTTTTGCTCTTATTTATTTATTTGTTTGTTTGTTTTCTTTTTATTATTGAGATGTGGGGTGTAAGTCAGGATTAGGTACATAAGTTGTCTATGTGCAGGTGCAGTCTGTGCCTCCAGCTGGTCCTCATTTTCCCTGGTTTAGGATCAGGTCCCTTTGTGATGCCATGTGCCCTTCCTCTCTCCCCTGGCAGTGTCCCATGACTGCCAATCCCCCCTTGTAGCATTGTGATAAATGTTCAGGTTACATTTATGAGTGAGAGCATGTGATATTCAGTTCTTTATTTCTGTGATAGATCATTAGGTCTGATGGACTCTAAATCCATCCAGTTTGCTGCAAAGTCCATGATTTTGTCCGCCTTTATGACTGTGTAATACTCCATCATGTATATGTACCACATTTTCTTTGTCCAGTTCACTTTTGATGGGCAACAGGGTTGGTTCTGTGATTTTGCTATTGTGACTTGTGTAACTATAAACATGCATGTGCAGGTTTCTTTTTGTGAAATGATTTAACAAGGCAGTGTTTTTTTTGGCTTGTTTTTTGTTTTGAGTTGGAGTCTCACTCTGTCACCCAGGCTGGAGTGCAGTGGCCTCTCCTGGCCACTGCAGCATCGACCTGCTGGGCTCCCGCGATCCTTCCACCTCAGCCTTCCAAGTAGCTGGAACTACAGGCGCGCGCTACCACACCCGGCTAATTTTTTGATTTATTGTAGAGATGAGATCTCACCAAGTTGCCCAGGCGGGTCTCGAACCCGCGGGCTCAGTCAATCCACTCACCTCAGCCTCCCAAAGCACAGGATTACAGGCTGAGCCACCGAGCCCAGCCCAAGGCAGTGTTTTAAACAATTTTAAATTAAATTAAAAATTTTTCAGAAATTTTACTTAAGTATAATTGTATATATTTAAGATACACAGCCTGATGATTTGATATACATATATCCTGGAATGATCACACAATAAAATTAACACATTCATCAACTCTCAGTATCTTTTGTCTGTGTGTGATGAGACTATTTAACATCTACTCTCTTAGCAAATTTCAGGTATACAATATAGAATATCGTCACCATGTTGTACATTTGCTACCAAGATCTTATTTATCTTGTGACTAAAAGTTTGTATCCTTTGACCAGCATCTCCCCATTCCCTGTCCACCCTCATCCCAGGGGAACCACCATTCTACTCTCTGTTGCTATGAGTTTGATGTTTGTAGGTTTCACATATGAGATCACACAGTATTTGTCTTTCCTGCCTGACTTATTTCACTCAGCATAATGACAAAGCAGCCTTTTGATTAGGATGACCTATAATGACTAGGATTGTCCTCCTTCTGTTGAGTTGGATTTGCTCCCTGGTGACTTCTAGCCTTTGATTCTACTCCCTGGAGGAGAGTGAATGAGGCCAGTCCCTTCTTTCATTAAGGAAATAAGTCTCAAGAAGAGTTCGCACTTAGATCTGGAGCCCACGAGGTAGAGACAAGAGATGGCCATTCCTAAAGATCCTTCACAGATCTATGATCCAAATTTTGCAGCCAGCATTTCTCTGCTCTGTCCATTTGTGGGGGAAGGGTCTGAGGTTGTTGGTGATGGTGAATTTCCCTTTGCCTGTCCACTGCCCCTCCCCAGAGTGTCACACCAATCAGAAACAGCCATGAGTGTTTCTCTGTGTGCCCAGCCCTGAATGCACTGGGGCCATTCCTGACTAGGGTTAGTGGCCTGGACCCAGGCACTGAAACCGATAGGTATAAAACAGAACACGATAATGGGCATCTTGGGGGCTTGGTTTTTAGGAGGCAGAGCAGGTTTAAATGCCACTTTTTGTACTTATATCTTTATCTGACTTGAGAAGCAGTGTTTTGTGATAAACCCAAAAAGCAACATGCTTAAAATCTAAGCTGCAGGAATGGATTCCATACCCTCAGTTCTAAAGAAAGCCCTCTTAGAAAAGCCTCTGCTTGGCAGGACCTTCTTTCAGTAATCTCATACACACCCAACAGCTTGTACCAGAGCAAGTACTAAATAATTTTTGTTTTCCTCTGATATTTGGTTATGAAAAGTTTCAAACATATAGCAAAGTTGAAGGTACTTTGCAGTGAGCATCTGGAACCTGGTACCATTAACATTTTGTTATACTTGCTGTATCACAGACCTCTCCACCTCTCCATCCCTCTCTCCATCCATGAATCCATCTTGCTGTTTGATGTACTCAAGGTAAATTGCAGACATCAGTGCACTCCTCCCTAAATACTTCCACATGCATGTCATTAGAGTTCAATATTTATTTTATCTTTTGATATAAAGTGAATATACAATGAAAGGCACCGATCTTATGAATACACTCACTGAGTTTTGACGAATGTATTCGCCAGTGTAACCTTAACCTTTATCAAGATAGAGAACATTTACCATCGTGGCTAATCCTCACATTCACACTTAAATCAACACATTTTCTGCCTCTTATTCCACCATAGATTAGTTTTGCCCATTCTAGAACTGCATGTGAATAAAATTATGCATCATGAACTTTTTTCTTTTTTGGGGTGTACAGTCACTTGAGTCCTTTGTCTCTCTCTCCCTTCCTTCCTTCCCCCCACCTCCACTTTCTTTCTTTCTGACAGGGTGCCCAGACTGGAGTGAAGTGGCATAATCATAGCTCACTACAGCTGTGAACTCCTGGACTCAAGAGATCCTTCTACCTCAGGCTCCCAAGTAGCTGATGCTACAGGTGTGCACTACAATAGCTAGCAAATTAAAATATATATATATATATATATATATATTTTAGAGATAGGGATCTTGCTATGATGACCAGCTGGTCTCAGACTCAGCCTCCCAAAGTGTTGGGATTACAGGCATAAGCCACCATGCTAATCACTCTGAGTTTTTGATTTGTTTGTTTGTTTTGTCATAGTCTCACTCTGTCACCCAGGCTGGAGTGCAGTGGGCACAATCACATCTCATTAAAGCCTCAAACTCCTGGGCTGAAGCAGGTCTCCTACCTGAGTCTCCCAAGTAGCTAGAACAACAGGAGCACGCCAACCATGCCAGGCCAATTTTTTTTATTTTTTATTTTCTGTAGAGATGGGGTTTCACTATGTTACCCAGGCAGATCTCAACTCCTGGGTACAAGCAATCCTCCTGCCTTAGCCTCCCAAAGTGCTGGGATCAGAGGCGTGAGCCACTGCACCTGGCCCTGTGAGCTTTAACTAATTATAGATTCCTGTAATCACTGACTGCCACAATTAGGAAAGAGACCACTTCTTTCACCACCACAAAACTCTTTTGTGCTTCCTCACTGTAGTTAATCCCTTCCCCTCCTGCCTACACCTAGCCACCACTGACCTGTTCTCCATTACCATAGTTTTGTCTTTTTGAGAATGTCATGTACACGAAATCATTCCACACGTGACTCTGGAGATGGACTCATTTCACTCAACAGAGTGCCTTTGAGATTCATCCAAGTGGTTTTGTGTATTGGTACCTCATTCCTTTTTATTGCTGAATAGCATTCCATTATGTGCATGCATTCCAGTTTGCTTATCCATTTACCTGTTGAAGGATATTAGTTTGTTTCCAGTTTTTGGTGGTTATAAACAGAGCTGCTATAAACATTCATGTGTAGTTTCTGTGTGAACATAAATTTAAATTTATTTAAGGTATATTCCTAGGAATGGAACAGTCAGATCAAATGATAGTTGTAGGTTTATAAAAACTGCCAAGCTGTTTTCCAGAGTGGCTGTGCCTTTCTGCATCCTTACTGACCATTAATGAGAGGTCCATTGCTCCACATCCCCTCACAGCACTTGATGTGGTCAGTATTTTTCATTTTAGCTAATCTAATAAGTGTGTAGTGGTATCTCATTGTGATTTTAATTTGTATTTCTCTGTTAACTATTGATGAGCATTTTCCCACGTGATTACTTCCATCCATATATCCTCTTGGATAAAGTGTCTGCTCAAGTCTTTTGTCCATTGCAATAATCAGATTATTTTGTTACTATTGAATTTTGAGAGGTTATATATATTATAATTATTTATATATAAATATATTATATATAAATTATTTTAATAATAATTTATATATGTGAAACATATATATATATATATATATATATTTTTTTTTTTTTTTTTTTTTTTTAAGTCTGGAGTCTCACTCTGTTGCCCAGACTGGAGTGCAGTGGCATGATCATGGCTACTGCAGCTTTGGCCTGCTGGGCTTAGGTGATCCTTCTGCCTCAGTCTTCTAAGTAGTCGGAACTATAGGTGTGCACCACCACACCTGGCTAATTTTTCGGTTTATTGTAGAGATACAGTCTCGCCAAGTTGCCTAGGCTGGTCTTGAGTCCCTGGGTTCAGGCAATCCTCTTGCCTTGACTTCCCAAAGTGCTAAAATTACAGACATGCCCAACTATATTATTTATATATATAAATATATATAATTATAATAGCATATATTATAATACATATATAATATATATCCTGGATACAATCCTTTGTCAGATATATGGTTTGCAAATATCTTCTTCTGTTCTGTAGGTTGTCTCTTTTTTTTTCTTAACTATGCCTTTGGCAGAGCGAAACTTTTACAATTTGGTAAAGTTCAACTTATCCATTTTTAATTTTATTTTCTCATAAAAGTTTTTGGTTTTACGATTTACATTATATCTATGATTCATTTTGTGTGCATTTTTGTATATGGTGTAAGTTTGAGTTGAGGTTAATTTTATGTGTGTGCATTTGAGTGTCCAATTTTTTCAGCACTATTTGTTGAAAAGACTCTTTCTCTACTGAACTGCCTTTGCATTTTTGTGAGAAATCAGTTGGCCATATTTATATCTATTTGTTGATTCTTTATCTTGTTCCACTGATGTATGTTCCATTGATATATGTTCTTTCATCAATATCACATTTTCATGGATTACTGTAGTTTGTTCTTTCATCAATATCACATTTTCATGGATTACTGTAGTTTTATTATAATTCTTAAAATTGATCAGTCAAATCCAAGAAGAGCATTAAAGAAATTGCTTTGCTTTTTTATTCTTTTTCAAAAATTTTTTGGCTGTTCAGTTCCTTTGTCTTTCTCTATACATTTTAGAATCAGACTGTGTCTACAAAAAAAAATTCTATAGGAATTTTAATTGCAATTGCATTACATCTGTAAATCATTTTGGGAAGAATTGACACTTTATATTATGCCTTCTAAATTATGAACATGGTATGTCTCTTCATTTAATTAAGTCTTCTTTGATTTCTTTTATCAGCACTTTGTAGTTTTTAGCATATAGATCTGACATGTTTTGTTAGACTTATACCCAAGTATTTGACTTTTTTGGGGAGATCTGTGTGAATGTTATTACTTTTAAAATTGTGGTTTCCAATGAGTAATTTTTCATATTAAAATATGATTGATTTTTGTGTTGACCTTGTATCCTGTGACCTTAATAAACACACTTGTAAGCACTAGGAGCTTTCCCCCTCGTATCCATGGGATTTTCTTCATAGACAATAATGTTGTCTGAAAATAGGGACAGTTGGTTTTTAAAATTTTTCATTTGTTTTTATTTTACTGGCTAAGGCTTTCACCACAGTGTTGAATAGGAATAGTGGGAATAGACATCCTTTCCTTGTTCTCAGTCTTAGGTGGAAAGCGTTCGGTTTTTTTACCATTAAGAATGATGTTTGCTTTAGTTTTTTGTTTGTTTGTTTATTTTGGTAGATGCTTTTTCCTCTATAAGGTTAAGAAGTTCCTTTCTAGTCCTAGTTAATTGAGAATTTTCTATAATGAATGAATATTGAATTTTTTCAAATTCTTTTTCCATATTAATTGGTATGGTGGTGCTTTATTCTATTTAAATTATTAATATGATTTGACTTTTTAAATTCTTGATATACTTGGTTTTAAATTTTGAGCCAGTTTTTCATTCCTGAGATTAACTCCACTTGGTAATGGCATATTATTTTAATATATTGTTAGTTTGATTTGTTAGTATTTAGTTGAAAATTTTTTGTCTGTGTTCATGAGGGATATTCATCTGTGGTTTTCTTTTTTGTATTGTCTTTACTTAGTTGAAGCATCAGAATAATATGAGGCCTAAATAATTTTTTTCAATGTGGACGCTTTTAAACTGCAAATTCAATTTCTTTAATAGTTTTAGGATCATTCAGGTAATGTATTTGTTCTTGGTGAATTTTGGTAGTTTGTAGCTTTTAAGGAATTGATACATTTTATTTAAATGGTTGAATTTACATGCATAGAGTTGTTCCTAATATTCCCTTATTATCCATATAGTGTCTGTGTGATCTGTAGTAGTGCTCCCCTTTCATTCTTATATTGGTAATGTAGTTTTTTTTTTCTCTCTCTCTCTTTTGTTAGTCTGGCTAGAAGTTTATCATTTTAATTCATCATTTCCAAGGGCCAGGTTTCAGTTTCATTTATTTTCTCTAATGTTTTTCTGTCTCCAATTTCATTGATTTTTTTTCTAATTATTTTTCCTTTTTTCCTGCTTGTTCTGGGTTTATTTTGCTCTTCTTTTTCTGTTTTCTTGAGGTGAATGTTTAGTTAATTTGATAACTTTCTCCTTTTCTAATTTATTAGCATGAATTTTCCTCTGAGGACTACTTTAGTTGTATCCCACAAATTTTGATATGTTGTATTTGCATTGTTTTCCAGTTCACAATATTTTCCAATGTCTCCTGAGGCTTCCTTTTTGGTGCATGTTCTCCTTGTTTAATTTACAAGTGCTTGGGTTTTTTAAATTATCTTTTTGTTATTGATTTCTAGCTTACTGGTTTCCCTGCTTTGCAGGATCAGAGTCACAGCTGATTCTGGGCCCAGTCTTCATGCAGCTGGGGCTGTGTCATTCAGTTATCCATATGGGCTTGGTGGAATGAAGATGGAATACCAGTAATAGAGAAGACCAGTGGCTACTGGCCCCCAGAGCAGGACACACTTCAGGGGTGAATCTGATTTTAAGATGGCAGTGTGCTGCAGCATCTTGACTCACAGTGTGATTAGAAGGTGGGAGTGCACACCTTGTGTACCTAACCAGGGCAATGCAGCTGTGTGGATTCCCAGTGGCTCTCCAAACTGGATTCAGGGCTTGTAGCCGAGATTTTTGTGAGGACTGTAGGTGTTTTTGCAGTGGTAATGGACATTGGTGGGGTTCTTCTGTTTACTCTTTCCCTTTGCAACAGGAAATCCCTCTAGTCTCCAGGTTGACCCCCATGGGGAAGATGGGGCTGCAGAGTCTGGGTGCCTCCATGCTGCCCTCTTGGACTTCCAGTCACCACAAGTACATCTCCATTCCCTTGCTGCACTCTAGCACTCTCCCTTTGACTCTCCAGTCAAATCTTAATTGCTTATTTATTGCCTTGGTCCTTTGTTGTAGGGGGTCAATGAGTGCCAGCGCCATCTTGCTAACATCACTCCTCTAGTTTAATTCAATTATGATCAATGGACACATTTTGTATAGTCTCAATTCTCTTAAAATGTTTAAAGTTTATTTATTTATTTTTTTTGAGTAGGAATCTCACTCTGCCAACCCAGGCTAGCGTGCAGTGGCATGCTCACAGCCACTGCAGCCTCAACTTGCTGGGCTCAGGCAATCCTTCTGCCTCAGCCTTGCAAGTAGGTGGAACCACAGGTGTGCGCCACCACACCCAGCTAATTTTTTTGATTTATTGTGGAGACGAGGTCTCACCATGCTGCCCAGGCTGGTCTCAAATCTGTGGGCTCAGGCAATCCTCTCACCTCGGCCTCTCAAAGTGCTGGGATTACAGGCATGAGCCACTTCTTTTTTTTTGAACTTAGGATATGTTCCATGTGCATTTGAAAAGAATGTGTGTTCTGCTGTTGATGGGTGCACTGATCTATACATGTCAATTAGATCTAGTTGGTTGACAGCATTGTTTAGATCCTCTACATCCTTGCAGATTTTCTCTGTAGTTATTTTATTGATTGCAGAGAGGAATGCTGATGTCTCCTACTATAATTGTGGATTTGTCCATTTCTCTTTTCAGTTTCATCAGTTTTGCTTCATGTATTCTGAGCTGTTTTGTTAAGTATATATACATTAAGGATGGTTATGTCTTCTTGGTCAGTTGACCTTTTATCATTGTTAAGCTCACTTTTAATCCCTGGCAATTTTCCTTGCTTCAAAAACTATTTTCTCTGATATTAATAGAGCCACTTGAGATTTAATTTTTTTAGGTTTTGAAGAATTGAGATAAAATTCAAGCTTTTAACCGTCTTAAAGTGTACAGTTGAATGGCTTTTCGTATATACTCAATGTTTTGCAACCTTCACTACTAACTAACTGTAGAACATTTCCATCACCAAAAAAAAAAAAAAAATCAAACTTTTTTAGCAGTCAATCTCAATTCATTTATCCTCCATTTCCTAGTAACCACTTATCTGTTTTTTGTCTATTGTTTTGCCAATTCTGGCATAATGTCTTCAATGTTCATCTATGCTATATCATGGCATGTTATCAGTACTTCATCTTTTTTATGGTTGAATAATATTCCATCGTATGGATATGCCCATTTTGTTGATCTTTTCATCAGTTGGTAGACATTTGGGTTGTTTCCACCCGGTGGCTATTATGAATAGTTATGCTATGAACATTTGTTTGACTGGGAGAATGGGGGCACATTGAGAAGAAACTGTTTATCTTCCACCCAAAACTAAAGAAATGTCCCTAAGTTCAGGTTGGTACATAGAAACTCTAGAGTCAAAAATTCCTTCTTTATCTTTTGTGGCTGTACATGATGGTTCTATGTGACAGTTCTCTGGAGCTCTTACAGGTGCTTGGTTGGCTATGCAGGTTATGTAGGCTGGATTATGAACTGTTCACACTGACCTCAGAAATGGAGAACATAGTCATTTTAAAGCATTCATCATCATTACGGCAAAGCATGTTCATTGTAGAAAAAGCAGAATATGCATTTAGTCACAAAGAAAAGTGAATGTTCTTATAATCCCACCGCCCACATATCAACATTGTTAACACTTTGTTACAGGATCCTGCAGGGTTTTTATTCATGCAAACATGTATTTTTATGTGACTTTTACAAATAACTGTACTGTATGTATTTTGTAGTGCCCTTTTTTCCTCTTAAAAGTTGACTGAAGACATGAATGTCATTACCACCAAAACTATATTTTGTAGCATTTCTAATGGCTATGTAATATTCTAGCATAAAGATGTAGCATTATTGAGTTGACTAACACCCTTTAGTAGTTAGATTATTTCTGGTTTTTCATGATCATAAACACAGCCTTAATGAATACTTTTGAAATGAAGTCTTTGTAGAGCATTCTTATTTGTTTCTTTAAGAAGTATACCTAGAGGACACTTTAAAAAATTGATCTCATGGAGGTAGTGAATAGAATGGGGGTTACCAGAGGCTGAGAAGGGAAGTGGGGATGGGAAGATGAAGAGGGTTGGTTAATTGGTACAAAAATACAGTTATATAGAAGGAACAAGATCTAATGTTTGGCAGAATGGTAGGGCAACTGTAGTTAACAAAAATTCATTGTATATTTCAAAATAGCTAGAAGAGAAAATTTGGAATGTTTCCAATAAGAAGAAATGATAAATAAATGATAAATGTTTGCAGTAATGGATATCCCAGTTATCCACATTGATTCATTATACATTGCATACTTGTATCAAAATATCACATGTATGCCATAAGTATGTACAACTAATATGTATCTATACAATTTAAAAAAAAAGGCCAGGCATGATGGCTCATGCCTGTAATTCCAGCACTTCGGGAGGCCGAGGCAGGAGGATCAGTTGAGGCTAGGAGTTTGAGACCAGCCTGGGCAACATAGCAAGACCTCCTCTCTGAAAAAAATAAAATAAAAAAATTAGCCAGGTGTAATGTTATACACGTGTTGTCTCCACTACTCGGGAGGCTAAAATGGGAGGATCCCTTGAGCCCAGGAGTTTGAGGCTACAGTGAGCTATAATTCCACCACTGCGCTTCAGTCTGGGTAACAGAGTGAGATCCTGTCTGTAAAAAAACAAACAATTAAAAAAAAATATATATATATATTTAGAAGTGGAATTATTGCATGTTGTAAGGCTATTTCTCTTCCATGGCCTAATGATTCTTTAGGAAGGATATACCATTTTATAAGCCTCTCAGCATTTAAAAGAGTAAAGCTTTTGGTTTTATGTTTTCAGGAATGACAACTGTAAGAGGTAAATGTTTCAAATAAATCTGTAACTCAATAAAAATATGTAAAGTCACATTACTGCATCTGTGGATCAGTTTATCATGATGAGCTAAGAAACTTGAGGCAGGCTTGTTTTTAAAAAACGCACAACAATTTCAGTTGAAATAAGTACAATTTGAATCATGTCAATGACAAGGAAGCCTAATTTAAGATGACTTTTTTTTCTCAAATGACATCAGAAAGAGGTAAGAGTTTTATGGATGAGGCTGTCTGTTTTCTAGGGATTACACAGTTGTTCGTGGGGCCAGGTGGGAAACCCACAGGAGTGAGATGGGTCAGGGCAGGATATTTGGGAGGTGACATGGGCATCATGGAGCACTGGACTGCCTGTGTTCCATTTAGAGATGTTATGTGTTGCCTGTGAATAGTATTTGGACCTTATATTGTTGGATATTTCCAATTTTCAATATAACCCCAGAAATCAAATGTTAAATGTGAACATTTTAATTTTTAAAAAACCCAGAACAAAAAAGTTATGAAATTTAAATAAAACATACCTTTAGGTTGGACTCAGCCATGAGTTGTCTCTTTGTACTCTCTGTCATATTCCTTAAAAACACACAAAAAAATTAATTTTAGCTTTGGTCTTATATTTATATATTCAATTGTTTTAAATTGGTGTTGAATATAGTTGGTAAAGAGAGATAAAAAGTTTAAATATTATGCTTGTGAACACTGCAGTGAACAAGTGAACTCCGTCCCCGGGAAAGGCAGCAATTGTTCTCACTCTTTCAAATACAGGACAAATAAGGTTGATGGGCACCCAGTTCATATGTCCAAATTGCAAAAAAATCTCATAATCAAAATATCTGGATTTCTCTATGTTCAACATATAAGTTTAATAGATGAATGGGATGCAATTTTTCTGAGGCCCCTCAAAACAAAGAGTTTGCTGGGATGTGAATAAAAGTTACCTAAAGTTTCAACCTTGTGTTGTCACTGAAGACATAGAATTGAAGATACTTCTACTAAGTAGATTTTCCAAGTCATGTTATCTGTGGTGTCCTTGGTGAGGTTACCTTTAGGCTAAAGCAACAATTTACAATGAATGGTTCCTGGACATCCAGTATTGATGTTTATAAGGGAATATGCCCAGGCCTTTGTTACTGGTATGAATTGGTAATTATATTCATAATCTTTAATAAAAAGCAGAGAGTGCCTCATTATTATCTGATCGAATGCCTCACCATTATCCCCGATAATTCACATGTGTGTTCATGTTTAAACAATGTGGAGTGAGGAAGAAAAAGGTACAGATAATAGTACTGGAATAATATGTGAACACCAATGGTTTGATGATTGCTGTTTCTGATTTTTTTCCCAATCCTACCATCTATGGATTGAAAAAATTTAAGCTTATGTTGTTTAGCCTGGAGAAAATGGGGCAACCAATTAATTGTTGGTTTTGTGATGTTTTCCTGTAGGGTGGTTATTCTCAGTCTCTATTGAGAGCAAAGTTAGAGATATAACTGGGACCAAACACACATATGCACACGCGTGCGTGCGTACACACACACACACACACACACACACACACACACACTTCAAACCTATACAAAACTAGAGAGAATAACATAATGAATGCTTATGTACCCATGACACAAATTCAACAATGAACAAACCATGGTCAATCAATGCCTCCTCCCAAACCCCACCCCCATGTCTCCCTAGATTATTTTCAGGCCCTTCTCAGATCATCATTGCATTTTATCCTCCACATATTTCAATAAATATTTCTAATAAATGATAAGTACTCTTTTAAGTATAATCAGATTACTGTTATCACACCAACAATTCCTTAATCAGGTATTTCCTTATTTTAAAATATTCCTATTTTAAGGAAATAAACAGCACATCAAAATATTTATATTCAAGAGAACTGTCTTTCTCAAAGCAGTCACTGTGGAAGGCCTTTGCCTTGTCCTAGGTCTGCTGGCATTCCTTAAAATATTCTTGAATATTTAGAGTCACTTGACAAGAAAACAAGTTTATTTACTTTCTTTCTTGACCCCAAATGGCAGACTTCCCTGTGGCTGCTTGACTGATTCCCAATGACTTTTGTCCATTTAAAATATATAACCACATCCACTCTCAAAGAACAAGATGTGTTGCCACTGAAGATGATCATGACAATATTCTGGATGTGGTGTCTGTAAGAAGACGAGTCATAGCTTTGGTATTAGGATAAGTCTTCAACCATTTATGATGTCTGCTTTATTTTTCATTTTTGAGACAGGAGTGCAAAGGCTGGAGTGCAGTGACATGTTCCATAGCTCTTTGTAACCTCAGACTCTTGGGCTCAAGCGAACCTCCCACCTCAACCTCCTGAGTAGCTGAGTAGTGCATACCACCATGCCTGGCTGATTTTTTGTAGAGTAGAAATCTGGTTGATTAGCTTCAACATTCATTCCTTTATTCACTCCACTTGTATTAAATGCATTAGACATACAAATATGACTGAAAGGCCTGTGCATATGGCGATCACAATATACAAAAATACATCGCGTGTCAGGCACTGTGCTGGGTACTGGGATACAGAAGACATGCCGTCTCGGATCTAGTGATGTCATATTAAAGCTGAGAACTGAAGAATGATGAAGTTGGCTAGAGATGAGGAAAGGAAGTTCCAGGCAGTGGAAACAGTATGTGCAAAAGCCTAGTGGCAGGAAAGAGCATGGGGCATTCAAGAAACCAAGTGAAGTTCAACATGAATGGAATACGAAGTGTTTCAGGCTCATTTGGAGGCAAAGGGATGGGACCACACATTTTCCTTTCTCTAAACTGGGTTCTTTTCCATCTTCTTTCTGCTTTATCTCCTTATTATAGAAAAACAAAGCAGTCTCATTTGCTAAATTGAATAACACTCTCTTATATATGATCTCCACTTCTCAAATGTCATTTGAAAGCATAACATGAATTTATTAGTCCCCTAAGGTAGAGACAGGTTCTTTAACACCAAAACAAACACAAGTCATCCAATAATAATGATAATAATAATAATGCAAGACCTCACGAAGGGTAGGGTATAGAATGGGAAAATAAAGCCAGGAGAAAAGAGGTAGTGAAATGGAAATACATTTTCAATCCCATGCTTTGTGGTCTAATGCGGTGCAGAAAATGTCTCTACAGCATTATGAAAAATTCATTAGTAGTGTGCTACAAGTCTGAGAAGCTGGTCATTGTTTGATCAGATTAATGATAATGAGAGCAGTCTTAAATTAATGCAGATTAAGAGGAGAACTTCCCCCCTACTATTCAGTCATATGTTTATAATCACATTTCCTCACAGCCAGTTGCCCTTAGTTGTCTGCTAAGATGGGAATTGGGTCTTAGCTAAGGTAGAACTACAAGGGGTGAGGGTGGATTGAGCCCAGACCCCAAATGGCGGCCTTCACAGTGGCCATTGGACTGATTCCCAATGACTTTTGTCCACTGATGCTGGGGTTGGTGGAGGAGGGTCACTGGGCACCCTCTGGGCTCTAGTTGATGTTTGTCTAGTCTCCCTGGCACTGCCCTTCAGTTTTTCAGACCTGTTTCCTTTTTCCTGGGTCTGCTTTTTCCCAATTCATGACTTTCCAGTATTGAGCACCTACAACACACCATGCGAGGTTCTAGGTACTGGGGATACATCCGTGAGCAAAACAAGCAAAGAGTCCTGTTCCTGAGCTTCTCATATTCTAGCTGGGGGAGACAGACAATAAACAAATAAGCATAAAGAATAAAGAAGCTATCAAGGACAATAGGAGGTGCTAAGTATTATGGAAAAAAGAGAGAGTAAGAGCAAGCTTCATAGAGAAGGTGACCTTTGAGAAAGACTTAAAAGAAGTGAGGGGATGATCTTTGAGGATTTCTGGGAGAGAAAAACACTCAGGGTGAGGGAACAGCCTGTGCAATGGACCTGGTCTTGGAGGAACAGCCAGGAAGCATGTGTGACCAGAGAGGAGTGTTGAAGATCAGATCAGAGAAGTGATGCAGGACCAGATTATCAGGGCCTTTCCCATCAGTATAAAGATTTTCCCTAAGTGAAATGAGGCATACTGGAGGATTTTACGAAAAGGAGTAGCATGATATGACTTAAGTTTTAACATCATCTTTCTAGCCACTGATTGAGAATAGACTGTAGGGTTTGTGAATAGAAGCAGGTAGATGAATTAGAAGCCTGTAAGATAGATGTGGTGGCATGTACCTATAATCTCAGCTACTCAGGAGGCTGAGGCAAGAGGATCACTTGAGTCTAGGAGTTTGAGGCTGCAGTGAGTTATGAACCCATCTTAAAAAAAAAAAAAAGCTAGCTTGCAACAAGCTGGTGAACCATGATTGGATATTTGGGGTATATTTAGAATTATAGTGATTAGGATTTGTAGATGTTTTGGACCTTACCTGTTGGCTGATGGAAAAAGTGACGATATTTACTGATTGTATGAATTCAGACTCTCTGGGTTGCAAGTGACAGAAACTAACCTCAAGCTGATTAAACACAAAAGGGGCGTTATTTGACTTATGTAACTGAGAAGTCTGTGGCTAGTGCTAGGTTTGCCATGACTGGGTTGAAGTACTTAAAGAACATAGACAAAAACTTCATGCTCCATCTCTTGACTCTCTTTTGTAGCTGGGTTGCACTTATTCAGGCAGGCTTTCCTTGTGGTGACAGAATGGCCACTGGAAGCCCCGCACTTGCATTCTATCACCTTACCTACTCACGGGAAGAGGATGATTATTTCCCAGTGACTCCAACAAATGTCTAGGGTTTCCTGTTCACCAGTCAAGGATGGTTCATCTCTCTACTCCTAGGGTCTGAAGGGAACAGTGTTGTCATTGGTCAGTTTTGGAGTCAGGGAACAAGGTCAACCCCTTTCAAACCCCATGGACTGAGCTTGGATGGTCTGCAAATGAAAGCTGTTCCTCAAAGATAATAAGCTTGGCTGGAGGAAACAGTAGATTCTGTTGTTCCAGTGTAGGTAGAATTCTTAATCTAGAATGCCAGCAAATGCAGAGAATTCTAACTAGGGCATAAGGATCAAAGGGGAAAGAGCATATTGCTAGGAATGTCTGGATATTCAGGGTGGGATGTTTCAGATTTCAGAATTCACAGCATCAGCTGGATTTAAATAATAGCGCTCTCTCCACTAGTCCTCTCTGGAGCCAAGTGTGCTCATATGTCTGGCTTCCTCGTCAAGAGGGGCCATGTATCTTTTTTGGGATGGTGAGTGGACGGAGAACTGGAGCATGGAGCTGGGTCCCATCTCTGCCACTCTCTTGCTGCTGTGTGACTTGGGCAAGTTGCATAACTTTACGGAGCCACTGAGGATACTGGGAAAATCAAAAGAAGATTTTTAAAGCACTTGGGAAACTGTGGCCCCCACAAGGGTCTGGCTGGAGCGTTCCCTAACCAGGAGTACTTTATGACGTTTGCTGCTCATAGGGTTGCCAAATGAAATATAGGATGCTCAGTTAAACTTGAATTTCAAATAAACAATGAATAGTTTTCTGGTATAAGTATGCCCAAATATTTAACAGGGCATACAAGGGGGGACCCAAAAAAACCCAGAATTTATTTATAAAAAGTTGTGTATTTATTCTTATATGTTTAAGCTTCAATCACCTTTAAAGTACACCTATGAAGATGCTTTTCCCACTGCTCAAAACAGTTTTTGAACTCGTCAATTTTGATGCCTTTTAGTGCTGCTGTTTTTGTTTCACCTCTTCCACATTGGCAAAACATTTCCCTTTGAGGATTTTTTTCATCTGGGGAAACAAAAAGTTGCTTGGGGTGAGATCAAGTGAAATAGAGAGGGTGAGGCACAGGGGTCATGCCATCTTTAAAAAAAATTATTTATTTATTATTTTAATTTTTTTTTTTGAGTTAGAGTCTCCCTCTGTCACCCAGACTGGAGTGCAGTAGCCGCTCCCGGCCACCGGAGCTTCGACCTGCTGGGCTCCAGCAATCCTTCTGCCTTACCCTTCCAAGTAGCTGGAACTACAGGCGCGCGCTACCACACCCGGTTAATTTTTTTTTTTTTTTTTTTATTCATTGTAGAGATGAGATCTCACCAAGTTGCCCAGGCATGTCTCAAACCCGCGGGCTCAGGCAATCCGCTCACCTCAGCCTCCCAAGGCACGGGATTACAGGCTGAGCCACCGAACCCGGCTTGTCATGCCATTTTTTTTGTCAAAAACTGCTGAACACTCAGCGCAGTGTGGACAAGTGCACTCATAAATTGCTCATCATGAAGTGGGCAAATGTGTTGAAAGAATCTCCAAAAAAAAAAAAAAATTCACTGAAGCCAAACACTGTCTCTTACAACAGCACTGGCTGATACACTGATGCTGATGGGTTCCTAGAACACTTACATGGCAGGGGAAGCCTGTACTACAAGAGGTCTGCCTTCCAAAAAATAATTCTGATTTTTTTGGGGTCCCTCCTCATACTTACACTAAAAATTATTTGTTGCTTATCTGAAATTCAAATTTAACTGAATGTCTTTTTATTTGCTACATCTGGCAACCCTAGGTGATCATAACAAAGGATGTGTTATTAATATTGATCACTCTTGACTAATCCCCATACTGGCACTAGGAAAAACCCAAAATTGTAAGCATCAGTAATATTTTCAGGTTAGATGTTAATGGACTTTTTGTTCTTATTTTTTACTGTAGTTTTACAACCAAATTTGAATTCTAAGTTTGACTGTCCTGTGCTTCCTGTGTACATATGTCAACTTTATAGCCAATGATAGTTAATTCTCATTGTAAAATAGGCTTGAGTTTCAGATAGCAGTGTTACTTTTTCCGGTCATGAGCCATAACCATGGGCTTAATTCCTCTGTGTCTCAGTTTCCCCGTCTATGAAAATAGGAAAACAATAGTATTTACCTTCTAATATTGTTTTAAGGATTAGACAATAGTGCAAAGTGCTTAGTTTAGTGTCTGGCATATGACAAACACTCAATAAATGTTAGCCACTACAGTTATAGTAAATCTGTAGAAATTAATCTGACTGGTCTGCAATAATTTGGGTTTGGCTTTCCAAATTAACTTTTCAATCTATTTGGAAATTTTCTGGTGAAATTGTTCCTGTAGTTTGGGCTTTGTGCCTAACAGATCAAATTCTTTTTTTTTTTTTTTTTTGAGTTGGAGTCTCACTCTGTCGCCCATACTGGAGTGCAGTGGCCACTCCCGGCCACCACAGCCTTGACCTGCTGGGCTCCAGCAATCCTTCTTCCTCAGCCTTCCAAGAGTAGCTGGAATTATAGGCATGCATTACCATGCCCGGCTGATTTTTTGATTTATTGTAAGAGATGAGGTCTCGCTGCCCAGGCGGGTCTCGAACCCACGGGCTCAGGCAATCCACTCACCTCAGCCTCCCAAAGGCGCAGGATTACAGGCTGAGCCACCGAGCCTGGCTGAGATCAAATTCTTAAAACAGAATCACAAGATGCAGTCTTGAATCTTGACATATACAGGCAGCTTTCAGCTCTAAGTTGGTGGAAGGGCTAAGGGATTCTAACAGTGATTTGGACTGGGCTCTTACTAGGATTATTGGGCATGATTATGACTATCTTGACTAGCTTGTGCCCCCAATCCAAGCAGACATGCTCTCTTTTTCAAGGGGGAGGTGGCCACAGGAGTGGGACATGCATCTGAGCCATTTTGAGTTGTTCTGTGTGGCCTGGTCCCTGACTATTCCTATCTATTCTTCCCCTGCAGACCCTGAGGGAATGCCTGGGATAGTTAAAAATGATCTCCCAGGCCATCAGAAGTGGTTGAAGGCTACCCGGGAACAAGGTGTGGACTGGGCTAGACCAAGGTGCCCCCTGTGCTTTATACATGCTTCCTTTTGCTTGAGATCATTTTAAATGGAAATAGTTTTCAAGCTTGGCGTTTTTATCCATATGACACTTGGAGATAAATGTTTTTAGATGTCTGTGGGAGATATTTACAGCCACCGAAGTCTCTGTTTTGCACGACTCTTTTGTAGCTTTTGTAGAGTGTGCTTGGGGGTTATGAGATTTCAGAGGCAGATCAAAATGTGCTTATTTGTTCTTGAGATGAGCATTTACCAGTGAAAGACAAAGGTGTTTGAAAGATCCATATCAGCTTGAATATTAATCTTGTAACTGTAGCTAGCATTTATCTAGTGCTACTACATGCTAGGCACTCAGCGGAGCTTTACGTAGAAGACCACCCAAGGTGTGGTCTATGGGCAGGCAGCATCAGCATTCCCTAGGAGCTAGTGAGAAATGCTGAGTCTAGGACCTGACTGAGGCTCACTGAATTGCATTCTAATACAATTAGGTGATTTATGTGCATGTTAAAGTTTGAGAACACCATTTTGATCCTCAGAACTACTCCAGGGTAATGAAGAAGAACTTCATGAAAATTATTTTTCGGCTGGACTCAGTGGCTCATGCCTGTAATCTCAGCACTTTGAGAGGCCAAGGCAGGAGGATTGCTTGAGGCCAGGAGCTCGAGACCAGCCTGGACAACACAGTGAGACCTCATCTCTACTATATATATGTATTATATATATAATTGTGAGAAATGCACATAATATTTTTTATTTTATTATTATAATTTAATTTTAAGTGTACATTTAGTGGCATTAAATACATTAACAGTGTAAGTAATGACCGTCAAAACATCACTAATCTCTTTAATCATTCCTAATAGAAACTCTATACCCATTAAACAATAGCTCTCCGTCCTTCCTACCCTCTGCCTCTGGTAACTTCTGTTATATTTTCTGTCTTTATGAATTTGCCTATTGTAGGTGCCTCATATAAGTGGAATTGTACAATATTTGAACTTTTGTGTCTGGCTTCTTTTGCTTAGCATATTTTTGAGGTTCATTCACATTGCAGCAAGTATCAGTACTTCATTCCTTTTTCATGGTCAAATAATATTCCATTGTATAGACATATACCACATTTTGTTTATCCATTCCTCTGGTCTTCTTCTTTTTGAAGAAGGTATATTATTTTATTTATTTATTTATTTATTTTTATTATAAAGATGTGGGGTACAATTCAGGGTTAGGTGTACAAATGTTGATTTTGCAGGTACCCTTGTTGATGAGATGTGCCCCTCTCACCCCTGGCAGTTTCCCTCAACTGCCAATCCCACCCCCCTCCCCTGACAGTTTCCCACTGCTATCAATCCCTTTCTTATAGTATTATAATTGTTCAAGGTCCACTTGTGAGTGAGAACATATGGTACTCTCTTCTTTGTTTCTGTGATAGATCACTAAGATAGACTCTAAATCCATCCAAGTTGCTGCAAAGTCCATGTTTGTCCTTCTTTGTGGCTGTATAATATTCCATTGTGTATATGTACCACATTTTTTTTATCCAGTCCACTTTGATGGGCAACATGGTTGGTTCCATGTTTTTGCTATTGTGAATAGAGCTGCAACAAACATATGTGTGCAGGTATCTTTTTTGTAGAATAATTTGAGTTCCTCCGGGTATATTCCCAATAGGGTAATTGCTGGGTCATATGGAAGGTCAATTTCTAGTTCTTTCAGAAACCACCACGCTGTCTTTCAAAGAGGTTGCACTAGTTTGCATTCCCACCAGCAGCGTAGAAGCATTCCTTTCTCTCTGCATCCTCACCAGCATCTATTGTTTGTTTTATTAATGATGGTCATTCTTACTGGAGTTAGGCATTATCTCAATGTGGTTTTGATTTGCATTTCTCTGATGATGAGTGAGGCTGAGCAATTTTTTATGTGTCTGTTGGCTGCCCGTATATCTTCTTTCGAGAAGTGTCTATTCATGTCTTTTGCCTGCTTTTTAATGAGGCTATTTGCTTTTTTCCTTTCGGCACGTTTGAGTTCCTTGTAGATCCTAGATGTCATGCCTTTGTCAAATATAGAGTTGGTAAGTATTTTTTTCCATCCTGTGGGCTGTCTCCCTGTTCTCTTGATGGTTTCTTTTGCTTTGCAGAAGCTCGTCTGTTTGACGAGGTTCCACTTGTCTATTTTATTTCTTAAGGTATGGGTATTTAGGGTTATAAATAGGAATTGGTTGCCAGTTCCAATTTCCATAAGGGTGTCTCCTGTGTTTTCTAAGATTCTTATATAAGTTTGAGGTTTTACGCTTAGGTCTTTGGTCCATTTAGAGTTAATTTTTGTGTATGGTGATAGGCAGGGGTCCTGTTTCAATCTTCTGCATGTGGTCAGTCAGTTTTCCCAGCACCATTTACTGAATAGGTTCTCCTCTCCCCAGCGGTTGTTGTTCTATTCCTCTGTTGATGGACATGTGGGCTGGTTCCACCGTTTGGCTACTGTGAATAATGCTGCTATGAATATGGGTGTTCAAGTACCTTTCGTTTCTTTTGGTTATATTGCTAGGTGTATTCATGAAGCGACTTGTCTGAAGCCACACAGTTGCTTGGTGATGCTGCTAGGCTTCCAGGTTTATCTGATCCTTTTATTGACCCCACAGGCCACCTATGAGTTTGCCTTAAAGGGAAGGACCAGTATTTTTCTTCCTTTCTAGGGATGACAGCGTGGTCTGATGGGAGCACTTGGGCATTGGAGTCTACCAGATCTGAGTTCAAATCAACACACTTGCTTTTGCTAAGTATGATATTTTGGGCAAATTACCTACCCAGCCCTGGCTCCATTTGTGATGCCTACCTCATGGGAAATGCTAAGATAATTAAAGGTGAAAAAAATAATTCAAGGGCCTGGCATGTAAATATTCAACAATTTTTGAAAAGTCAATGTAAATATTGATTTCCATTAAATATAGAGAGTTTCCTCAAAAAACTTAAATATAGATTTATTATATATTCCGGCAATTTCACTTCTGAGTATAATTGAAATCAGGGTCTTGAATGAATATCTGTACACTCATGTTTATAGCAGCATTATTCACAATAGCCAAAGGTAGAACCAACTCAAGTGTCCATTGATGGACAAATGGATAAACAAAATGTGGTATATCCACACAATGGAATATTGTTTAGCCTTAAACAGGAATGAAGCTCTGACCCACATTACAACATGGAAGAACCTTGAAGACATTATGCTAAGTGAAAGAAACCAGGCATAAAAGATCACATATGGTATAATTCTACTTATAGGAGGTACCTAGAGTGATCAAAATTACAGAGATAGAAAGTAGAATAGTCATTGCCAGGAGCTGAGAGGAGAGGGCATGGGGAGTTATTGTTTAATGGGCACAGGATTTCAGTTTGGGATGATAAAAAGACTCTGTGGATGGATGGTAGTGATGGCTGCAATGACAATGTGCATATGCTTAATGCTGCTGAGTTTATATATATATATATATATATATATATATTTTTTTTTTTTTTTAAGCTGGAATCTCACTCTTGTTGCCCAGGCTGGAGTGCAGTGGCATTTTCATGGCAACTGCAGCCTCGACCTGCTGGGCTTAGGCAATCCTTCCACCTCAACCTTCCAAGTAGCTGGAACTATAGACGCATGCCACCATGCCGGGCTATTTTTTGTGATTTCTTGTAGAGACGAGGTCTCACCAAGTTGCCCAGGCTGGTCTCAAACCCTTGGGCTCAGGCAATCCTCTCACCTTAGCCTCCCAAAGTGCTGGGATTATAGACTGAGATATATATATATTTATTTTTAATTGTACTGTCACTCTGTCACCCAGGTTGGAGTGCAGTGGTGCAATCACAGGTACCGTATCCTTGACTCGCTAGGCTTAGGCAATCCTTCTGCCTCAGCCTCCTGGGACTACTGATGTGCGCCACCATGCCTGGCTAATTTTTTAATTTATCATAGAGACGAAGTCTCACCAAGTTACCCAGGCTAGTCTCAAAATCTTGGACTCAGGCAATTCTCTCACCTTGGTCTCCCAAAGTACTGAGATTACGGGTGTGAACAACCATGCCTGGCCAAAAATGGCATATTTTATGTTATGTATATTTTGTCAGAATAAAAAAGACAGCAAAAGAGAAGCAGAATGACTTTTCGAGTGTCAGTTTTATACTGATCTGCATTGATTACCTTGCTTTCACATGAGAAAGGTCTGTATATATAATAAAAATAATATGATAACCAGTGTCGTTATTGGGTGTTGATAGTATCTCAGGGACTAGACGAAGAACTTTCCATATACTATCATAGTTTTATCCATACAGTACCTTGGGAGGAAGGAAGCATCACGTTTGACACATGATGAAACAGAGACATGGAGAGATCAAGTGATTCTCCTGGGGAGACACAGCTAGTAAACGGTAGAGGCAGGATTTGAAAACCTCAGGATCCTGCTGTCCTACAGGTCATGCTGTCCTTCCGTAGACTGCCAAAAGGTAGTAGTCTAGCAAGGACACCCTTAGAGTTTTAATCGACACTCTGCATTGCAGGGGGGTGGTAAAAGTTATCAGGTCATCTCTTCCAAGAGCAGGGCCATCTTTGGCAGTCACTACTGGTGGCTGCTGGGTGGTTTTTCTCCTCAGGATGGGTGCAAACATGACAAGGAGAATGGGTATTCAGGGAAACTTCCAAAGTGCTGAAAAGAGCTCTTGGAAATTGCACCGGTAGAGTCCAGAGAGAGAGAGCAAACATTTTCCTTATCTGAAGCAGCCTTGACACATGCAAATCAAACTGGTAATGCGCCTCCAGAACAGCAGCTTCCAGATTCTTATTTGAGGGATGATGATGAGGAATTATGGAGTGCCTGTTACCCACAGGGTACTTTGTATGTGATGCTTGGTGCTTATAGCATCCCTGTGAATAAGTTCCCAGGAGTTCTGCTTTTGTAGCAGAAAACAAGGCAAGCTAGTGAAGGTATACATGGCTCACTAAGAAGGAAACCAAGGAAAAGATAGGGAGAGAGCTGATTTTTCTTCTGTTTTTTTTTTTTTCTTTCTGTTGTCTGATTTCAGACTTACATGAGAAAGATCCATAGGCAGGCATTATATTGTATCTAAAAATGCTACACTGGGCAGTGTCCTATAGCAGATAATCAATCAGTCTCTCTCTCTCTCTCTCTCTCTCTCTCTCTCTCTCTCTCTCTCTCTCCCCGCCTCCCTCTCCCTCTCTGTTTCTCTCTCCCCCTTTGGAATCATCCTGGATTCAAATCTCAGACTTGCTGCTTATTACTTGAATATCTCTGAGTAACTCTGTGTCTCAGTTTTTCTGTCTGTAAAATACAGGAACTTACTAGGAACTAACTCTCAGGGTTAGGATTTAGTGAGATAATACATGTTAAATGCTTAGCCTTTTATCAGACACGCAGGAGGTAATACTATTAATAGCGATTGCTGCTGCTGTCATTATAATTATCATTACATATGTACAAATACCATCATGTATTAAAACAATAGTGAACAACTCTGTAATTGGTTAAAAACTATCAACATTAACTGTCTTCCCCTTTCAAAAGTAAGGTCAGTGGGAGACTATTTTTCAAGTTTTTTTTAAAACTATCCATGACAAGGTATCCTGACCATCTTTCCATGACAAGATCTATCCATGACAAGGTATCCTGACCATCTTTCACCTACTGACTAGCACCCGTGGATGACCGTATCTAGATCCCTTTTTCCATTAGGGATGGATGCTTTTCTAATTCTCTAATTCCTCTTGCATGATTAGCTACAATTCTTTCATAAGTGACTTGTGCTTATCACCTTATGGCTATCATGAAATACAGTTTATAGGCAGAATAAATGCTGATTATTGTTCTTTAGTTGCCAGTTTTCCAAATAATGACTTAGAACTCTAGCAACCTCCAAAGATGGCCAGAATTATTAAGAACTCATCGATTTAAAAAATATTTATATATGGTATGTTTCAATCCATTGTGGCTGTTTCTTTTTTTTTTTTTTGGTGCTCAAAGAGTCCATCCTTGGCCAGTGGGAGTCATTTGAAGTTGCCTTACAAGTTCTTTGGACTTGGTCCCAGTTGTCATAAATGACTTCCATGATTTCTGGCAAAGCAAGTTGTCTCAGGATTATTGTTTTCCCCACACCCGGAGTCAGCCATTTCTTGAAGAAGCCCTGATTCCTTATAGAGAGAAATGGCATTTAGAAACCGTAGTTGGGTACTTGGAGTGCTCATTTCTATTGGATTATCATTTCAGAGATAGAAAATAAATATTTATTAGAGAGAAAAACATAAATTCATAATGATATTTCCAATTTAAATTTAAGGTGACATGATTTTACTTAACTTTTTAATGTTATACTTGTACAAGGGGGAACCCCCTCCCCCAAAATCTCCTAAGTTATTTTTTGTAGGGTGGGTCCCTTGTAGTACAGGCTTCCCCTGCTAGGTGAGTTTTCTAGGAACCCATTGGCATCAGTGGAACAGCTAGCATTGTTGTGAGAGGCTGTGTTCGGCTTCAGTGAATTTTATTTGGAGAATTTATCAATGTATTTGCCCATTTCATGATGGGTGATTTATGAGTGTACCTACCCAGACCATGCTGAGAGTTCAGCAGTTTTTGACCCAAAGCGACATGAACTCTATGTCCTACCCTCCTAGTCACCCAATCTTGCCCCTGGTGACTTTTTTTTTGTTTCTCTGAATGAAAAGAGTCTTCAAACGTTTTGCTGATGTGGAATAGGTGAAACAAAAAATGGCAGAAGCACTAAAAGGCATAAAAATTGACAAATTAAAAAACTGTTTTGAGCAGTGGAAAAAGCATCTCAACAGGTGTATTGCATCAAATGGAGAGTACTCTGAAGGTGACTGAAGTTTAAACATATAAGAATAAACACACAATTTTAAAATAAATACATTCTTGGTTTTTGGGGTCCCCCTTGTATCTCTTTTCTTTTAAGGAAGGAATCTTGGTTTCTAGCTATATTGACCTCAATATTTATTATATATGTTTTAAGATATATGATGCATACATTGCTACTGTTAAATAATAATTCTGAATATAATTAAGATTTTTTTTGCAGTTCCTTTTGGCCTTTTGGAATCTCCTGCTAGAGTCACAAGAACATTTTTTTCTGTATAGTTACGTTACCAACTTGATATACAATTAGGTTTGTTTATTTTGGTTTTTACATTTTTATTTAAGTTTGTCAGCCTGATCTGTCCATGATGAGGTATCCTGACCATCTTTCACCTACTGACTAGTACCCGTGGATGACCATATCTAGATCCCTTTTTCCATTAGGGGCTGCACAGATGCTTTTCTAATTCTCTAATTCCTCTTGCATGATTAGCTACAATTCTTTCATAAGTGACTTGTGCTTATCACCTTATGGCTATCCTGAAATACAGTTTATAGGCAGGATAAATGGCATATACATGTCTATAGATACATGCGTATATATCACAAATTAAATTAACATGTATTAATATCACTCCCTTTCTTACACAAAGGTGGACTATTATATACATTGTATACTCTGATAAATCTAAAGTCAGACATCCTTGTTTAGTTATGTTTTGGCTTAGTTGTTTGTTTCATTGTGTTTATAAGTTTGAATTACAGTCATTTCTCATTATTCATGGTAGTTACATTTTAGAAATACAGAATTAACGAATACTGGACCTGTGGGGGAGATAACAGGACTAGGTTTCTGCAAGCCTTTGGTCACATTTTCAACAGCCCGTTGATACATAATCTTGTTTTGTATGTGTTTCTGTTTATTTTATTTTACTTTTTTTTGAGTCGGGAATCGAACCCTGTTGCCCAGGCTAGAGTGCAGTGGCACAACTGCAGCTCACCGCAACCTCAACCTATTGGGCTTAGGAAAACCTTCTGCCTCAGTTTCCTGAGTAACTGGAAAAATAGGTGTGCATGACCATGCCTGGCTATGTTTGATTTTTTTTTTTTTTTTTTAAGAGACAAAGTCTTGCTTTGTTTCCTAAGCTGATCTCTGGGTTCAAGTAATCCTCTCACCTCAGCCTCCCAAAGCACTGAGATTACATGTGAGCCACTGCACCCAGCCTGTTTCTGTTTAAAGATACCTTATTAGATAGATGGATAGATAGATAGATAGATAGATAGATAGATAGACAGACAGACAGATGATAGAGTTGATTATCATTGACCACACAGCTAGCAGCACTGTAAGTCATGCCTGAGCAAAGCTTATCTAACACGCGTTTTTCTCTGTAAGGCATATCATGGCCTTCTTGCACTTAGGAACACTAAATAGTACTTCCTCACTAGCTGAGGAGTCATTTTAAACAGTGAAATCACCAAAAAAGAAAAACAAAAGGCCAAAAAAATGAAACAAGAAGGCTGAGTGTCACCTTGCTGGACCTCAACTGGCAGCACGTGCATCGAGCAGCTCAGATTTTTCACTGCCTGTGCCTGTGTCCCAGATGACTGTGGAGACACCACAGTCTTGATTTTGGGGTTACGAATAAATTTCAGTGAGAAGACAAATCTGCAAATGGAGTAATCCGTGAATAATGAGCATCAAGTATATTTTATTTGCCTGTCTTTATTTTCCTTCTCCTCCATTCTCCACTGAGTTGGAAGCTCCATGAGGGGCAAGACCATCCTACTGTGTGTCCTGTACATGGTCGATGGATGATGAATCTCTGAGGGGGAGTGAATATTTTCTGCTTTGGGTCTTATAGGTCTAAATAACTGTGCTTAATTTGGTGGTGATGTCTTCCCATTTTTCTGAAACAAGGTTCTTTGTCTGTAGAGCACTGGTTGGGCATACTAGTCATCAGATCTATCGACTCTATTGGTTCTGGGTCTTCAGAAGTATTTTATAGGAACTCAAGCAGATATAAAGTTTCATAAGTGCTTTATTTGTGATTTTCATGCACCCTACCATATGATCTACCCAGATTTTCTTTAAATGGGGGAACTCCACTGATAGATGTGAACTGTGGGTGCTTCCTTTAACCCCGGAATTGATTGACAGGCACTTTTCTAGCCTCGGGGATATTTGACAAAGGGGCTTATTATGTTGTCTTGATAGCTGATCTTGAGCCATGAACTTTAGCCTATTAGGTGGAATATCTCCTAGAATTTCTCTGAGAAGAAGTTAAAGCACTTGCGTTAGATTGGCTGATGAGATTTTGTAGGATGCTGCTAATTTGAGACTTGCTGGGTTTGCCCTGTCTTCAGATAGGTGGGAACGCTTCTGTGTGTGATTAACAGCCTAAATATACCACATCAACATGCCTGCCTTCCAGAGAGCTTGGGAAGGAGCCCTGGCTTCTGTCTGGGGACTGCTTCTATTAGAGTCTTCATCATACTTTGTTTACATTTAGTGCATCAAATTCTAGGCAAATAAAAGTATACAGCCTCCATAAATAGCTGTCACATAAACATACATTTGCTAAACTCTTCAGGGATTTGCATTTATATATGTAAGAAGAGCATCTACTATTTGCCAATTACTTCTTTTTATTTTGTCAAGCCACTTTACTAGCTATGCATCCTCTTATGGATTATAACATTATCTGGGATGGAAAGGGTAGGTGAGCGTAATGCAAGGCGATTTGGTTGCTGGTAACAATTGCAGTCATTTAGTGAGCATGTACTGTGTTAGGCATGGTGCTAAGGGTTTTACATTGATTACATTTAGTTCTCACAGGGGTGTCAACATCTCCCTTTTACACATCAGGAAGTAGAGGCTCAGAGAGGTGAAGCAACCAACCTATAGTCACACAGTATATCAGTGGCAGAGTCTAGGTCTGCCTGACTCCAGAGCCTGTGGGTTAACTGACTTGGTTAGAAGTGTCTTGGGAGACTGAGGCAGAAAGGTCTTTTCAGGCCAGGAGCTCAAGGCCAGACTGGGCAACACAGCAAGACCCTGTCTCTAAAAATAATAAATAAAAATAAAATTAGCTGAGCATGGTGCCATGCGCCTGAGGTTCCAGCTACATGGGATACTGAGGTAGAAGGGTTGTTGGAGCCCAGGAATTCAATGCTGCAATGAACTATGATCGTGCCACTGCACTTCAGCCTGAGCAACAAAGTGAAACCCCATCTAAAAAAAAAAAAGTGTCTTGGATAGCCTTTTTATAATAAGGTCTCACTATGTGGCTCCAAAGACAGCTTCATTCAATTTGATAAATATTTACTGAACATTTATTAATTTTTTTTTGAGTTGGAGTCTCACTCTGTCGCCCAGACTGGAGTGCAGTGGCATGCTTCTGGCCACTGCAGCCTCGACCTACTGGGTTTTGGCAATCCTTCCTTCTCAGCCTTCCAAATAGCCAGAACTACAGGTGTGTGCTACCACGCCTGGCTAATTTTTGATTTATTGTAGAGAAGAAGTCTTGCCAAGTTGCCCAGGTGGATCTTGAACCTGCGGGCTCAGGCAATCCACTTTCCTCGGCCTCCCAAAGTGCTGGGATTACAGGCTGAGCCACTGAGCCGGTCTGAACATTTATTATGTAAACATGTATGACACCACAGTTGACATTTGTAGAATTAGGAATAACAATAGCAGCCAACACTTATATAGCATTTAATATGCTTTGCACAGAGGCATATGTAAAGAAAAAGTTCTGAGGACTTTAAATGCATCGGCTCATGGAATCATTATAATAACCCTTTGAGGTAGATCTGATTATTACCCCCATTTTACAGATGAGAAAACTGAGGCCCAGAGAAGTTAAATAAGAAGCTTACACAGTGAGTGAATGAGAAAACCCAGATTAATATAAATATGTAGGTGCCAGGGTCCCTGAAGCAGACCCTGACACTGTTACTGCTTCTCAAAAATAAAATACTAGTATCAGGAGTAAGAACAGTACACAAATAGCTGTAATTTAGAGTGAGGAGGGTTGCCGTGTTTCTACCTACAGGGAGTCCACAGTTTCTCATTTGCCGCCCAGGAGTTTGCCGTCTGTTGGCCGCAAACCCACATTGAAGCCAGGTGGTTGCCAAATCCAGAAACTCTTGCTTCTTTATGCTTCCTCCCCTCCACCCTGTTCTGAAGCGTGGGCAGCTACCCTGGGAACCTGCCATCTCTACCCTAGGCACTAGTTTACTTAGGGGAGTTAAGAGACTGGGTTATAGAATGTACTCTTAGGAAAGTAATTTCACCTCTCTGAGCCACAATTTTTATATCTAAAAAACCGAAATCATAACTTTATCTCTTCTCTGGGGCTATTGAGGTTTCAAGTTAATGCATGTAGCTGGTTTAGTGCCTGACTTACAGTAAATACATAACAAATGGTATCATTATATTAGCATTATTTATTTTAACTTCAGAGACAGTCTTGTTCTTTCCATATTCCAGGTCAAAGGGAATCATGGGATCTATGTTTTTTTTCTTTCATTTAAGTTGTTAAAAAATTTATGTAATAAATAAATTGTTCTCCTATTAACAAATTAGAATATGATAGATAAGATTAAAATTCCCTTTGGCCAGCCTTCCAATGGCCAGGCTTTTCCTCTGCTCTTCAGAGCTAACTAGTAGTATCTGTTTGTTGTATATTTTTCTAGACCATTTTCTACATATTTGTATACACATCTATGTGCTTGTAGGAAATATCTATGATTGTTTTGTTAAAGTAGTTGTTTATGTCTTTACTATATGCATCATTCTGTCATTTTATTTTTTGACTTAGTAATATAGTCTACTATTAGTCCCTTCTTTTTCAAGTATTCAATGTCCTTTCTGATTTTGGCTAGTTATTCTGTCATTTATGGAGCGGTATTGAAGTCTCTATTATTTTTAAATTGTTTATCCCTTCAATTCTATGGGTTTTAATTTTATGTATTTTGGGCTCTGTTGCTAGGCGCATATATGTTTATAATTGTTAGTCTTGTCTTTTAAAGTGCAGCACTGTATTCTTTGGAATGTCTACCAATCAGCATGGACTAGAATGTGCTAGAGAGATAAACAACTCTCAAATTTCAGTAGCTTAACATGACAAAGGTTTACTTTTTTCTCATGCTACATGTTCAGTGCAGGTCAGCAGGGGTCTCTGCTAATCAGAGTCATTCATGGGCTTTAGCTGATAGATACTTTGACTCCACAATTGCCAAGGCAGAAAAAAATGGATTAGAGATTCCCACACTGGTAGTTAAAGGCTTCCACTTGGATGGAACACATGTCATTTCTGTTCATGATTCATTGGCCAGAACAGGTCACATGGTCATGGGGACATGGGGAAGGACATGGGGAAGTGTAGTACCTTAGGAAAATGAAACAGGAATTAGTGAGCAGCGTTAATGACAACCATCATATAGATGTTGCATCATTTATTTAGCCATTTTCCTATTAAAGTTCACTTAGGATACTTCTAATCATCTTGTTGTTACTAACAGCGCTGCAACAAACAGCCTAGTGTATGCTTCCTTGAAGATTTATATTCTGCTGTATTATGTTCAAAGCTGATGGTCCCTCTGTTTATTCCTTGGGTTGTTCCTCTTACCTGTTATCCTGTTCAAGGCAGTTGACAGCTACAGAGAGATGCAAAAGCCCTGCAAAGCAATCTTGTGCACAGGGCCAGAGTAGAGATCTGGACTATCCTTTCATTGTTAGGGGTGTGAGCAGGCTGGGGACTCTGAGACTTGTTCAGTAACAAGTTACAGTTAAAGTACAGGAGTTGTTTTAAGCAGGGGCAAAATCATGCCTGGTTTGAAAGACCAGAAAAGGCTTATAAGAGACAATGTTTGCAGTGGGTCAATATGGAAGGTGGCTAGGAGAAAACAGAGGAGAAGGAATAGGTCAAGCAAGCAGGTGTCAGGGGTGAGGAGGTACAGGTTTGTTGCTGGAGTGTAGGGAAGTTGGCTATTGAGACTGGGACCGTATTGCCAAGAGCTTTGAATACTTTGATGAGTATGGGAGCCAGTAAAATTCATGAGCAGGAGAATGGCAGATCCAAGGCATGTTTTAGGATATTACACACAGCATGAAGTAGGGTTTCAAATGCACAGAGGTGCCAGAAAAGCTACCATATTGAATGAGGCAGTGCTTCCCCCCCATCCCCTACCCCCCCCCAAATAAACATACAGTCTGAGAAGCAACAGTCTGTTTGCTAGGTCAGGGAGGTCAGGTAAATTCTCAGCCTCTTCTTCCAACCCGAAAACCATCCCTACTGGAGTTGCCATTGATGGGATCTAAGATAATAAGGCATGGGGTGGGGAGCAGGGAGGAGGAGATGGGATGAACTGGGAGGTGGAGCCAGCCACTAGTGGTTTCAGCTGAGGTTTTTATGCAGAGATGTGGGCTCAGCATTGTGCTGGGTCTTGCACTTGTTTTTCAAGAGAAGTCAGACACTCAGATTGTATGTTATTTCTTCTAATTTTCAAAGTCTGACAACTGAAGCAAAGTTTAAAGGACTTGTTTGTGGACTGGATCTGGTCAGTAAGTTGCTAATTTTCATCCTCGGTGCCAACGAGAGAATGGAGCACTGAGAGATCAGGTACAGTAAGGCTTCAGAGTATTGCCTGTATTCTAATATGTCCACAGGTGAATGTATTCATCCATGGGTATGTATATTATGTTGGCTAGGATTTCTCAAGCTCAAGGCATGTTTCTTTTATACAAAAGAAAAGACTTTTTTAAAAATTAAAAATATTTTTTTAAAAGAGAGAGGGTCTCTTGTTGCCCAGGCTGGAATGCAGTGGGGGTAATCCAAGCTCACTGAGCCTTGAACTGCTGGGCTCAAGTGATCCTCCTACCTCAGCCTCCCAAGTAGCCAGGACTATGGGTACATGACACCATGTCTGGCTAATTTTATTTATTTTTTTGTAGTGATGAATGTCTCACTGTGTTGTCTAGGCTGGGTTTGAACTCCTGGCTTCAAAGGATTCTCGTGCCTAGACCTCTTATAGTGTTGGGATTACAGATGTGAGCCACTGTGTCCAGCTGGGAAAATACTTTTAGATATGTTATATAGACTTAATTATTTTATTATAATGTTACTTAAATATCTACCAACACAAGACCAGTTCTTAATTTTGCCCCCAGCCAGTGATACTTGTCAATGCCTGGAGAGTTTTGGATGTCATGACTTTGGGGAGGGTGGTGCCCTATATAATCTAGTGGATGGAGCTCAGGGATGGTGATTAATATCTTATAATGCACTGAACAGCCTGCCATAGTGAAGGATTATCCAACTCTAAGTATCAATATAGGTTGAAGATCCATGCACAAACCTAGTTGTAAATGTTTTATGTTTACAGATGTCAAGCAATTATGCAAACAAAACACATTTAAAAAAAATCAAATATGAACTACTTTGTAAAACCAGTACATCCCAGTGGATAGTATCAGCGATGCAAATGATATTTTGGTGAAAGCAAACTGTGCATTGAAACTTGAATGGAAATCCATCTACTCTTGCGCCTTTGGTGAGCCTCAGGTATGTGTCTTTGGTGGCTTAATTCTCCTGTAGTATGAGAAAGGGTGAAAGGAGTGACTTCGTTGGCTTTCACTGTGATGGGGCTGTTATCTTGAGTATTGATGCCTTGGTCTGTTCTCACTAGCCTGTGATGATTTAAGCAGTACAATGTGGCACCAAGAGAATCATAAATTACAGTCACTGAGATTACTGGGCAGGACTGGTTTATAAAGTGGGCATCCAAGGGTGACTCACACCTGTAATCCCAGCACTTTGGGAGGTCTCCTTAGAATTCATGTTCACGAACCTCAGAATGTGAACTCATTTGCCAATAGAGTCTTCAGCAGATGTAAGAAGGTAGAAGATGAAAAGGCAATCATATTAAATTAGACTGAGCCTTAAATCCAATGGGAGTGACCTTGTAAGAGAAAGAAGTAAAAGACACAGAGAAAAGAACGCCATGTGAGGACAGAGGTGGAGACCCAAGTGATATGTGGTGGTGGGCCACAAGCCAGGAAGTGCCGGAGCCCCCCAGAAGCGGGAAGGGATAAGGAAGGATTCTCCCCTGCAGCTTTCAGAGGACGTACAGCCCTGTGGACGCCTTGATTTGGGACTTCTGCCCTCCAGAGCTGTGAGAGAATAGATTGCTGTTGCACTGAGCCACCCAGTTTGTGGTATTTTGTTACAGCAGTCACAGGAAGCAAATACACCTGCCTTCTCCCCCAGGTCTCCACCCTGATGTCCCTTGACACCGCTGTAGAACTCTGTACCCAGCATCCTATGCACCCACCTTTCCCATGACTTTTCTTTTCTGTTCCTCTATTTACTTTAAAGGGGGCAACTGGCTCTGAAATGGTTCCCAGGGGTCCTACCACTTCCTGGCTGTGTGATCCTGGATATAAAACGTGCTCTTATCTGTATATCAGATTTTCCATCTGAAAACTGGGAAGAATAACATTCTGGGCATATATTGTTATTAGGACCAAAGAAGTTATCTAGATGAAACACTTCAGCTTGGCACTTAAAATTTAGAAAATGGGCCGGGTACGGTGCCTCACGCCTGTAATTCCAGTACTTTGGGAGGCCGAGGCGAGAGGATTGTTCGATCCCGGGGGTTTGAGACCAGCCTGGGCAACTTGGTGAGACCTCATCTCTACAATAAATCAAAAAATTAACTGGGTGTGGTAGCACGTACCTGTAGCTCCAGCTACTTGGAAGGCTGAGGCAGAAGGATCTGCTGAGCCCAGCAGGTCCAGGTCCAGGCTGCGGTAGCCATAAGTGTGCCACTGTACTCCAGCCTGAACAACAGAGTGAGACTCCAACCCAAAAAAAAAAAAAAAATTTAGGAAACGCTCAATGGATTTGATCTCTCAAAATCAGATTTTTTATTTATATATATATAAAATATATAATCTCTCTCTCTCTCTCTCTCTATATATATATATATATATATATATAAAACAGGGTCTCACTCTGTTGCCCAGGCTAAAGTGTAGTGGCACAGTCACTACAACCTTGAACTCCTGGGCTTAAGGGATCCTCTCATCTCAGCCTCCCAAGTAGTTGAGACTACAGGCATGTGCCACCATACCCAGCTAATGTTTTTTATTTTCATTTTGGTAGAGGTTTCATTACGTTGCTTGGGCTGGTCTCAAACTCTTGGTCTCAAGAAATCCTCCCATCTCAGTCTCCCAAAGCTGCGAGCCACCGCACCCAGCCAGTATACTTTGTGACTAAGCTTTTTATTTCTACCTTTTATTGGCACTTTCTTCTAAGTTGACCTCTCAGCCTTGGACAAATAAAAGAAGAGCTAAGAGAATAGGAAGGATTCTGGTGTTCTTGGAACTATGCAGAAAAGTTAGCAGTTGCTCAATAACAAATCCCAAGACTTCACCACTTTATAGTTCACAAACGACTTCTACTTTGTAATTTGCTCAAGTTTCATAATAATACCACAGAGTAGAAGCTGTTATCCCCATTTTATAGATAAAAAAACAGAAGTTCAAAGAGTTGAATTCAGATTCAACTAACGTTTCTTAGGCACCAAGCCTTCACAAGATCTCTGATTTGTTTCTCCTTCAATTCCTGTATCTGTCTCAGTGCCTGGGGAATACTTGGCAATATTTTTGCTGTTTTTGGTGAGGTCTTACTCTGTTATCCAGGCTGGAGTGCAGTGGCATGATCACAGCTTACCACAGCCTCGACCTCCTGGGCTCAGGTGATCCATCTGCCTTAGCCTCCCAAGTAGCTGGGACTACAAGTGTGTGCCACCACATCCAGCTAAATTTTCTTATAATTATTATTTTTTTAATCTCACTATTAGGGTCTCACTATGTTGCCCAGACTGCTCTCAAACTCCTGGCCTCAAGTGAGCCTCTCGCAACAGTCTGTGTCTGGAGTGATTTTTTTTTCCTACCCCCGAAAATCAAGATTCAAGATCTGATAAGCCCCACTCTACTTATTGTCTTAGCTCAGGCTGCTATAACAAAGTACCATAGACTGGTTGGCTTAGAAACCACAGGAATTTATCTCACAGTTCTGGAGGCTGGAACTCCAAGATCAGATTGCCACTGTGGCTGTTTCTGGTGAGGGCTCACTTTCAGGCCACAGACTGCCACCTTCTTATATCCTCATGCAGTGGAAGAGGGCAAGTCAGCTCTCTGGGGGCCCTTTTATAAAAGGGAACTAATCCCATTCATGAGGGCTCCACCCTTGTGACCTAATTACTTCCCAAAGACCCATCTCCTGATACCATCACAATGAGAATTAGAATTTCAACATAAAAATTTGGGGCCGACATAAACATTCAGTCTATTGCACTTATGAAGACATTGGGGCAGAGGGCTTCCAGCTGAGATAACAGTGCATTTGCTCCTTTAACTGATATGTAACTGAATACTTGTTTGTACCAGGCAGTGGGAAAATAGTAATTTAGATGTGGTCCTGCCATCAGGCCCATCACAGACCAAAATCCTGAGAAATCTTGGGAAAATTGTCATAGCTCCTTATCTTCCGTGGATCCTGACAAGTTTAGAAACTTTAACATAAGATATATTCTAAAAATATCACCTCTTTCAAAACCTGATTCAAATATCACCTCCTGCTTGAAGACTTCTCCAAGACTCGAGGAAGATAAAAGATCACTTACCCGAACAACCAGGGCACCTGCCACCACCTCCCCACACCTAGAATTACCAAAACCTTCCCTACCCTTAAGTAGACTTCAAGAAAATGGCCAGTTTCTTAATTTGCCAACGATAGCATAGGCAGGTTGCTGGGAGATAAGATGGTGGAAGGGGAGGGGACAGACAAGGCCAGGGGTCATTACCACTCCACAGAGCTTGGCAGTGATGACTTCTTCCTTGGGGGCACTTTCTTTTTTTTTTTTTGAGTTGGCATCTCACTTTGTTGCCCAGGCTAGAGTGCAGTGGCACGCTCAGGGCCACTACCACAGCCTCAACCTGCTGGCCTCAGGCGATCCTTCTGCCTTAGCCCTCCAAGTAGCTGGAACTACAGGTTTGTGCTACCATATCCGCCTATTTTTTTAGTTATTGTAGAGATGAGGTGTTGCCAAGTTGCCCAGGCTGGTCTTGAACATGTGGGCTCAGGCGGGGGTGGGGGGGGTGCTTTCTAAACGTCCCTCCATGCATTGACACGTGAGCAGCTGACAGCAGCAGAAAGAAACCAGGTCCCCGAGTCCTGGTCTAGAAACTCATTGTGCAAATCCCAGGACGTTTCTCCTCTAGGGCCACCTGGGTAGGGAGCACTCTGCTTCTGAAGCCAGCACCGGGAAGGGATAAGCTATGCTGTGCGTTTTCTGGCCAAAGATGTCATGGTTTCCCTGTCTGTACCTCCCAGCTCCCTGCCCTGGGGTAGGGCCTCTCACCTCTGGGCCTGCTGGAGATTGTCATCAAAAGGTTAATTTGGAACAAGCTGTTTTCAGAACAGGCTGGAAACAGTGTCTGCCCTGAGGGGACTGGGTGCCAATGAATTTTTTTTTAACTAGGTAAGCTTCCCGAGTTGGCATTTTCACTACTTTACAGGTCCCTGCTTGCTGTCTTCCTAAAATACAACATCCGAGGAGCTGCGATCAGAGAACACTCTCTTCTCTGAAGTGTTGAGATCAAATCACTCTTCCTTTTAATTTGCGTCTTCTTTCTTTTTTATATTTTTAAACTTGGCTCCTTGTTGAACATTTGGACAGGATGTAAAAGTGTTAAGATGTACAAAACTGAGTCCCATAATCCCACCACCTCAAGGCATGCACTGAAACATTTTTGGTATTATTTTTCCCCTTATGTATTGAGGTCATCTACATACAATGCTTTGTATCTTGCTTTTCTTGCTTAACCTTTTATTATTATTTGCAGATGTAATTTCTCTGTTGTGTTCAAAACACTCAGGCCACTTTAAAATCCCTGTGGACAAACAGAATTGCAGTTTTCCATAAGGGCTCTTTAGTGGCAAAGTTTTGTTGTAAGTTTCCATAGTTCCAAATGGTCGTAAGGTCACAGGTATAGTTCTTATGTCTCCCAGAAGACTATAACATACCATCATTTGAATTATATGAATGCTTACTTTTATTTTAGCAAGGGCGCCAAGATATAGCATTAGGCAGGGTCAGAGATCCCAGTAGCTAAATACCAGCAAAGTAGTTTTTCCCACTGACCTTGGCTCTCACCAATCACTGCTTAATTTGGTCTTAGGAGAAATGAATTTTCGTATTCAGTACCTAATGACACTGAAAAATCTAGGCCTCTTATTTCTCACAATACCTGTTAGATGTTGAGAAGACTCCTAGGCCACTTTCATTCTTTGAGCTTCCTGATATAATGGAAATAAAGCGAATTAGGAAAATGCCCAAACAGAATTCTGCAAGTTGGTGATATGTTTTAAATGTTTTCACTTAGGAAATCAACATGTTTAACACACATGGTACAGTGACTGATGATTCATGTCCTTTGGAGATAGCATCAGATGTCTGAATTTGAGGTCCCTTCTGGAATTGAGGCTCAGGACAAGTGGTTCTCCTGGCCCTGGGAAGTGTAAACCTTGGCTTCTTGACAAGCAATATGTTGGAGTGTTTAAATTCCTTTTTATATATACTACTTATGCCTGTAGTGGTTTGGAGTTTGTGATCATCCTGGATTGTGGTATCTGGTCAACAACGTCATTTATTCAGCAAGTATACTGAATGCCCCCCCGTAAAAGAAACTGGAAGGGACATGGTCCTTGCCCTCAAGGAGCTAACTGTCTAGTGAGGATTTGGACTAGAGAGCTTGTTTGGAGGTTTTAGCTACTCATATATCCTTGACCTAGGAATGGTCCTCCTCTTCCACTGATGGTTGTCTTCTTCCACTGAGCACGCAGCTTTGGGAGGGTTGCACTTGGAGTGGTGAGGGAGGATGGGGACACCCGCCTAGCCAGCCAGATCAGCCGAATCAACCCTGGTGATCAATGGGGCGACAGATGTTGCAACCAGATCACCCGCATATCCAGAGGACTTAGACTTGTAGAGGAAAAGTAGAACAAGAAGTCTATGTCTAAGTACTGCCAGAACAGAGGAGAGAAGTTTTGCTTGGAGAATGTATTAGCTTTTACTGCAGTAACAAACAATCCCCAACTTTAGTGATTTATGACACCAAATGCTTTATTTCTTGCTTGTTAGTCTGTGGGCCACTGAAACAGCTCTGCTATAGGCTGCAGGTTGGGTTCAAACCTGCTTCGTGGGATTCTTATTCGGGACCCAGGCTGAAGGAACCTGCATATCCTTGTGACAGATTATAGGACTGCAAGAAGCCACATCAAACCAAGTGTTTGCTCAGATGTGGCAACCGTCATGTCAGCTGATACTTCATTGGTCAAAGCAAGTCACATGACCTAGTCTGCCATCAGTGGGTTGGGCAGGACTATTTTTCTATCACGTGTTTGTGTGTGTGTGTGTTTGTGTGAGAAATAGAGAGAGAGAGAGAGAGAGAGAGAGAGAGAGAGAGAGAGAATATTTGAGAACAATAATACAATCAACCATAGAGAAGGTTTACCAGAGAAGATGACCTTTGAATTGGGTTTTGAAGGATGCATAGAAGTTCTTCAGACATGAGTGATACATGGAAGTTTAGAAACATAGGGTATATTAAGGGCAAAGTAGTGAGTATTATGACATAGGGTATATTCAAGGCAAAGTAGTGAGTATTGCTCTATTTGATCCTAGATATCTATATGGAAGGAGTATCTGGTAGTGAATTTCAGACATGATCAGATTGGGAGGCACTGAACTGTAGTCTTTGCGCATGACAGCCTTCCTTTTGCTAGTGACAAAGGAGCAGAGGTGAGCACACAGTTGCCCTTCTTTTAGGACTACACTATGGTATGCTACATGCTGGACTCATGCCTGCATTCTAAACTGACATGCAGACAAAGAGTTTCCAAAGCAAAACACCCCAGAACTCTCTTTGAGGATCCCATGATACTGTATGATACTGCACCATAACAAGAGAGTATGGGGAAGGGTCTGTCTGTGCTACTTAGAGTATTTCTCTGGTTGTCTCCAGAGGCTCTTGTGAGACCTTGAAACTTTCCTAAAGCAAATTAAGTTTAATAATGATAACATAAGAAATGACTAGGTGCAGTAGCTCACGCCTATGATCCCAGCACTTTGTGAGGCCAAGAAGGGAGGATTGCTTGAGTCCAGGAGTTCGAGACCAGCCTATGCAACATAGTGAGACCTCATCTCTACATACATATACCAAAAAAAAAAAAAAGAAAGAAAGAAAGAAAAGAAAAGAAAAGAAAAGAAAAGTAAAGAAAAGAAAAGAAATGATGACATGGCTAGGGAATCCTTGAGGGCAGGGACATTATTCAACCCTAATTTCCTAAGCCTTATACCAGAACAGAGACAGAGCAAGAAGGTTGTTCACAAATGTTGAGTATTTTCTATTCCAGGTACTATGCTGAGCACTTTGTATACCTAATTTGAACCTTACTACCTGTCTATGTAGTAGGTATTCCTACTACAAATGAGGAAATAGAGGCTTTCTCTTAGTTAAAAAGAGGAGATTAGCAAGCATTGGGAAGTTGTTAAGGATATAATGGCACTAAACTGAGACATTCTTGGTATAATCTTAGTGCAATCGAAAAATAATTGGGAAAAGGAATAACTTTTGTTCTATGGGACTCAGCGTTTTTTGATGCTTTACCCATGTATCAGGCAAAATATTCCCTGATATTGACACACGTACACATATCACACTTTGGTAAATATGAAGTGGGACCCCCAAAAACCCAGAATTATCTTTTGGAGGGCAGGCCCCTTGTAGTGTGGTCTTCCTCCATTACATAAGTGTTCTAGGAACCCATTGGCATCAGCATACCAGCCAGCGTTGTGAGAGATTGCATTCAGCCTCAGTGAATTTTTTCATGGCAGATAAGTGACTGGTTCTTCCACCATGACAGTGTACCTGCCCACACCGCGCTGAGTGTTCAGCAGTTTTGAACACCCAAAACAGCATGATCCCCCTGTTTACCTGATCTCACCCCAGGCTTTTTTTTTTTTTTTGGTTTCCCCGGATGAAAAAGATCCTCAAAGGGAAATGTGTTGCCAATGTGGAAGAGGTGAAACAAAATGGCAAAAGCACTAAAAGGAATCAAAAGTAATGAGTTCCTAAACTGTTTTGGGCAGTGGAAAAAGCATCTTGATAGGTATATTGCATCAGATGGAGAGTACTCTGAAGGTAATGGAAGTTTAAACATGTGAGAATAAATATGCAATTTTTTACAAATTAATTCCGGGTTTTTTGTAGGTCTCCCCTCATAGTATCATGGATGATTGTGGTGGAGGACAAAGCCAGTTCAAAGACACAGGAGTTGAAGGGGCAATGAAGAGAAACTGGAGAGGCAGCCCGAGCACTGTTTCCCACCCTACCACCATCCTTTTGCTAAACAGTGTCAGGTGACTTAAACCTGGTGGGGAAGAAACCAGCTTCAGAGTGAATTTGTTTTATAGGACACAACGATGGGGTAGTGGAATGATGTTCAAATTTCATTCAGACTGGGGACTCCTTTTTTCTGAATGGAATCTGACCAAAGACTTCAATATATAAAGCAGGTAAAACAGCTGAGTTGAAGTATTTGAGGGTTCCCTGAAGTTTCCATGGAGTCCAGTTTGAAAACTACAGCTGTAAGGACATACATACTGGTCTTAGGAAGACCACAGCTTAAGTCTGGGTGTCGGGACGAACTTGCTTCTTGGCTGTGCATACTCATGCCACTCTTCTATGCCTTAATTTATTCACCTGCAAAAATTAGGTTGGACTAGAAGTCCTTTAAGGCTCTTTTTTGGTTTCAATATTCTATACATTGATAGGCCATAGTGAATTAAATACTAAAATTGAATAGAACTGTGCATTTCTATGTTTGCTCCGATTTCTCACAAAGCAGCCTTGTTCAGTAAACACACCAGTGAATTCTACAGTGTAATCCAGAAGAAAGCCAAACTCAGTAAATAATTAGCCTTGAATTTAAAAAAGGCACAAACAAAACCAAAGTTAATGAGTTTTTCAATTATTTTTTTCCTGATGTTTATTTGGAATATATGTAAATGGATATATGACAAGTTCATATAAATGTGTTCTCCATTTTGTTTGTTCGCAGATGAATTGTTTTCATTTTAACATGAAATACAAATTGAAGATATTGATGCTACACCGTAAATTGATTGCTGTCAATCACCTTCTCTTGCAAATGTCCACCCCAAGTGTTTCCTTTTCTTATTATATTCGTCCTCCTTGGAAACTAATTATCCCTTTTATTTTACCCAACTTGAATCTTCCTGTATCTACCAGCTCTAACTAGGAACTTCTATTTGATTCTTTTCTCTCTAGAAGACAAGCAGTGTGATTATTTTGAATACCTTTTCAGTGAGTTGGCAACTCTCAAAGAGGGGCAGTGAAAAGATTATTATGAATTCAGTATTTATATAACTTTATAGGAAGAAGAAAGGGAAAATTAAAAAAAAAATCTGTGGCTACAATTCCCCCTCCAGATATTTCTGGCAAGTTAGTACATGTATTTATCTTCATTTGCATTTCATGACTAAACAGTGTGAGGTTAACTCACTTTAACCTTGTCCTCTTACAGGTGGTTGGTTTCCTCGCAGATTTTTCCATTCGCATTTTCTGATATTCTCTCCCTCTCTCTCTCTCTGTGTTTTGTGCTCTCTTAATCTCTAAACAGGTCAGGGCAGGAGAGCAGTTTGACGTCAATCCAGCCCTGTAGATTAGTTAGCAGACGGTGTTGGGAGGGGGTGCAGCTGTTGCGCTTTCACCTGGAGATGGGATCTCACCTGAGATACCTGCCGAGTGTCGTCTTGAGCTCCCAGACCCGGCACATCCGGATTCCCAGGATGAGGGACCCATTTCTTTGGGTTTTGTAAATCCTGGCTGAAAGAAAGTGCACCTGTTTCATCCCCACTGAATCAGCATGTCAGGACTCCCCCATCTAGAACAAAGGCAGTTTGGTGCAATGGCTAATCTCATAGATTGTAGTCAGAAAAATCAGGTGTGACTCTTGGTACTGTCACTCACTGTGTTCATTAGAACGAGTCATTGGCCCTCTCTAAGCCTTGGTTTCCCCATCTGTCCATAGAGGATTTTAAAAGCACCTCCTTCATAGTATTATGGCAGGGCAGTGGTTCCCAAAGTAGGGTTTCTGACCAGCAGCCTCAGCGGCATCACCTGAGCACTTGGTGAAAGGCATATTTTTGGATCCCTCCCCAGACCTACTGTCTCAGCACCTCTGAGAGTGGGGCCCAGCAATCTGTATTTTCACAAACCCTCCAGCAGATGTGATGCACACTAGATTTTGAGAACGACTGCTGTAAGGTGTTGTTGAGAGAATCCTGAGCACATCAAAAGCTTATACCTCCCCAGAATAGGAACCGTGTGAAGGCGTTTTTTTTTTTTTTTTTTTGAGGTGTGTCTCACAACCTCCTGGGCTGAGTAGCTGGGACTATAGGCACCCGCCACCACACCTGGCTAATATTTTTATTCTTGGAGAGATGAAGTCTCACTATGTTGCTTACGCTGGTCTTGAACTCCTGAGCTCAAGCAATATCCCTGCCTCAGTCCCCCAAAGTGCTGGGATTACAGGAGTGAGCCACTGCACCTGGCCTGCAAGTGGGTTTTAAAAAATGTTCATTATCCATGTATTCCTAGAACCTGGAACAAGTGCCTGGCACAGAGTAGTTACCCAATAAATATTTGTTGAATGAACGAGTGAATGTTAACTATTATCATGATCACTGCTGTCATCATTTTTAGTACTAATTTATTATGTACTATCTTCCTACATTTTTTTTTTTTTGAGAAGGGGTCTCACTGTGTCACCAAGGATGTAGTACCGTGGCATGATCCCGGTTCACTGCAGTCTCGACCTCCTGGGCTCAGGCGATCCTTCTGCCCCAGCCTCCTGAGTACCTGGTACTACAGGTGCAAGCTACTACATGCAGTTAATTTTTTAGTTTTTGTAGAGATAAGGTCTCGCTATGTTGCCCAGGCTGGTCTCAAACTCCTGAGCTCAAGCAATCCTCCTGCCTTGGCTTCCCAAAGTGCTGAGATTACAGGCATGAGCCACTGCACATGGCCTCTTCCTACTTATTTTTTGAATTATGGAATTAGATCTGGAAAAAGGGAACTTGGTGTAATTTAGTCCAAATCTTTTTGGAAAGATAAGAATATACGATTCCTATTTTGTGGTTATCTTGTTCATTATTTTCCTTGTATCATGGGCCAATGCCTTGTCCCCAAGCATAAGGCAGAGCAGGGATTTGAATCCTAGTCACCTGCCTCTCAGGCTGCGCCATGCTGTCCTTACAAAGAAGCGGCTACAACCACAGCAATTACTGGTTCTGCATAGTGTTTTGTTGCTTATAGATCATACTTGAGGTATGTAGCCTACACAGTTCACTAGCTTTTTCTCTTTCTTCCTCTGAATGTCTGGCTCCGTCATAGTTTTTGCCAGTTCTTCAGTTGAGGGTATCCCATAGAGTGGTACATTGTGTACACCAATGTTCACAAAGTAGCATGTGGGCAAAACATTTTTGCATTTTTTTTGAGTCAAGGGTCTCACTCTCTCGTCCAGGTTAGGGTACAGTGGCATGATCACAGCTCACTGCAGCCTTGACCTCCTGGGCTCAGGTGATCCTTCCCCCTCAGTCTCCTGAGTAGCTGGGACTACAGGAACATGCCACCAATCTCGGCTTATTATTATTATTTTGTAGAGATGAGCTCTTGCTATGTTGCCTGGGCTGGTCTTGAACTCCTGGGCTCAAACAATCCTCCCACCTCAGCCTCCCAAATTGCTGGGATTATAGGCCTGAGCCCCTGTGCCTGACCCATTTTGTATTTTAATAGTTACATGTTTAGTATTATATGTGTCATAAAATAGAGAACTTGCATATCAGAATTATGGTTTTCAAGATATTATGACTTAGGGCAAAGCTAAAATGAATAGCGATAGTAGGGCATGTTAACTTGAATGCATACTTTAAATAAATAACAATTGCTGGTTTTAAATCAACAGCAGTGATTGTGGCAAAGGTCAGAAGGATGGTGTACAGGTGACAAGTTTGGGAAACACCAAGAGCCTTATCTTGGGGGTCAAATGCAGCTGGGTTTGAGTCTGAGATCTGCTACTTACCAGCTCTGTGACCTTAGCTGAGTGATGAAGCGTGCTTAAGCCACTGTGTCCACCTCCATGAAATGGAAATAATATTATTTTCTCCTTCATAGGGTGATGGGGTGGGAGAGATTGAATAGGGAAAAGTATACAAAACACTTAACAGAGTGCTGTCACGTAGTAGATGTTCGATGTATGGAAGCTATTGTGATTTTTATTGTGTTTATTGGGAGTGTCCAGTAGAGAACCCCATTATTTTATATTGCCGCCAGAATTCATTGACAGTCTGCATTTAAACAATGTGGGGTTTTTTTGTTGTTTGGTTTTGGTTTTTTGAGTTAGAGTGTCGCTCTGTCACCCAGTATGGAGTGCAGTAACATGATCATGGCTAACTGCAGACTTCATCTCCTGGACTCGGGCCATCCTTCTGCCTCAGCCTTCCAAGTAGCTGAGACTACAGGTGTGCACCACCACACCTGGCTGATTTTTAAACATTTTTATTTTTTATAGAGATGAGGTCTCATTCTGTTGCCCAGGCTGGTCTTGAACTCCTAGCCTCAAGTGATCCTCCTGTCTCGGCATTCCAAAGTCCTGGAATTACAGGCATGAGCCACCACATCTGGCCTAAACAAAGTGTGAATATGGAAAATGTTAATGCGAGTGGCATAGGCTGGACTTTTGAATTGTCCTGTAATTTCAATCTCCGCCTGGTTGGGTGAGAACTGATGGAACTCTATACAGGACACTCCCAATAAGCACTATCCATAGAGTTTCAATCTCATTCAACAAGTTTAGATACTGAATATATCAAAAGTATCCCCAGGTATGAAGGTGCTCCCCTGTGAGGCAGTCCCCTGAGGGTCTGATTAAGGGACCCGATGATCACAGCTCTTACTTCTTTGTATGACAGTTGAGGCACTGTCATATTCCTTTTAAGTGATTCCCCTTACGTGTAACATTTGCTCCATCTGGGGTTAACTTGGGAACCTTCTTTCTTTTTGAGTTGGAGTCTCACTCTGTCACCCAGACTGGAGTGCAGTGGCATGCTCCCAACCACCGCAGCCTCGACTCACTGAATTCCAGCGATCCTTCCAAGTATCTCAGCCTTCCAAGTATCCAGAACTACAGGCGCACACTACCACACCTGGCTAGTTTTTGATTTATTGTAGAGGCGAGATCTCGCCAAGTTGCCTGGGTGGGTCTCGAACCCACAGGCTCAGGCAATCCACTCATCTCGGTCTCCCAAAGTGCTGGGATTACAGGCTGAGCCACCGAGCCTGGTCGGGAACCATTTTTGACCAAGCTTTTCAAAGTTTTATTTTTTTATGTATATATTTCAAAAAAAGATTCTTGTTTCCTTAAACAGAAAAGACTAAGCAAAACTTAGCCTTTAGTTCTCTTCTTGGTCATCATTAATAATATGGATTGCATACAATCTCCTGGAGGGAATTTGTAGGGGTCGGATTGGGATATTTGAGCTGGTAGCTCCTAGGTAGCGTTGTCAGAAAAGAATACAAGATGCCCAGTTAAATTTGAATTTTGGTTTAACAATGAGCAATTTTAAAATAGAAGTGTGTCCCACGGAATATTTGGAATATACTTGTGCTAAAAAGTATTTGTTGTTTATCCAAAATTCAAATTTAGCTGGACCTCTTCTATTTTTTTTTTTTTGAGTTGGAGTCTCACTCTGTCGCCCAGACTGGAGTGCAGTGGCCGCTCCCGGCCACCGCAACCTCGACCTGCTGGGCTCCAGCGATCCTTCCGCCTCAGCCTTCTGACCGGAATTACAGGCATGCGCTACTAAGCCCGGCTGATTTTTTTATTTATTGTACAGATGAGGTCTCGCTGCCCAGGCGGGTCTCGAACCCGCGGGCTCAGACAATCCACTCACCTCAGCCTCCCAAAGGCGCGGGATTACAGGCTGAGCCACCGAGCCCAGCTACCTCTTCTATTTTTATTTGTGAACTCTGGCATCTCTATGGCCCTGCGCTATTTGCCAGTCTATAGTTAGATGCAAATCTACACACTCCTGTTTTTCAGCTGTGTAACCCCCAGTCAGCTACTGGTCAGCCTTGATTTATGATGCCAGGGGGTCATAAAGTATAAGGGAAACTCCTTTTTTACGTGTGCTTTGTTTATGAACTGCAGTCTTTCTTATCACAATTCTATCAAACCCGGTGACAAAATGTAACTGAAAAGAAAATCAAATAGAAATATCTTTATTAACATGCATTCAGTATGGAAAACAAACTCTCACTGACATTAACATGACTCCCTATTTGCCAGGCTCTGTTCCAAATGCTTTAAATGTATCAGTTTATTAAATCCTCACAACAACCCTATAGAGTAGAAATGACAATTATTCTCTGTTTTTCAGAGACTCAGAGAGGGTAAGGAACTCGCCCAAGATCACACAGCTCATAGGTGGTAACTTCAGAGACTGTGCTGTTGACCTCTCTATATTGTTCATGTATGTTTCTGGTGAATCCATAAATACACACACAGTTTGGAACTTTTGAAGAAATGTTTCCATCGGGGCTAACTTAGCAGAGACATCTTAAAGTTTGAGTCTGACATTTGTTTGCCATTTGTTCTGAAGATTGTTTTTTTCATACCTGGCAATTCACCTTTGGCAAGCTTCTTATTTTGTTACACCAACAGTTTAAAAACTGAGTTCAAAATTACATTCATCTACTTAGAAATTGCTTGGCCATTGAGTGTTTCTGAAGATAGAAGCCCTGACTGGTAGGTAAATACTGACCGAGAGAAGGTGGATTTGATGGCTTCTCCTAGAGCCTAGCAGTCTTATTGGATCATGAGACCAAAGAAAAAACAAATGCCTTTATGTACACTTATTAAAATATCCTCCCATTTTTCGAGCTGAGTGGAAAAGTTAATAAAAACTCTCCAGTAGAAAAACATGACTACCCAGAAAGCTTGGCTTTGTCCAACCTGTTTGCTCATCACGGTCAACTCTTGTGAACCCACTCAGCGGGTTACATGGTGACCTCACAGGTCTAGGAATAGCAGGCAGACTGGAAGTGACAGTTCCCATTGCATAGTGAGACCAGGTCTTAAAACACACCTTTCTTTTTTTCTTTTTTAATTAGACTATTTTGTTTACCATGAATTTTTAGCATTGGTTTTTGGAAGCAATTCACTAAAATGTCACATATTTTATTTATATTTTCTTACATATTATTGTATTGTTTATTTCTTATGGAATGTGTATTTTATTATGTATTTATTATGTTCCTGAGGTTTTTTTTTTTCTTTTGTACTCTTCACATTTTACACACCCAAGGCCAGCGCCTCACTGGTCTCATCCAGCCCTGCTTCCTACTCTTCCATGACCCCTCGTTCACTGTTTCATTCATGAGTTTGTGTCACAGCGGTAATCTCCTCTTCCTCGGTGTCAGGCTGACTTTTTAGGGAGAGCCCTTGATGCTTCCGAATTTATTACGCCAACAGTTTTTCTGCTGGGAAAGAGGAAACCATGTTTTGGTCTTAATGATTTGATGCCTTGACATGTTGTCCTGAGCATTTTGAAAAGGTGTCTTTGCCAAAATCATTGTTTGACTTGGAGGCATATGAATTTACTGTGTCCATCTGTGCAATCCAGGACTTGTCCACCTTTCATATTGTCTACCATTATATTCGCTTTCACAGTTAATGCCAGTTGACTCACCACATGGTCGTATTGGGTGCATTCTTAAATATGGATTTTGGCCATGATGCTAATGTTCTTATGATAGGAAAGATAAGATAAAACAGTGAGTTGGAAGTTATACGCTGGATTTGCCTGTCTGCAACATCTTGGACACTCAAGCATAACTCAACTTGTTATATCTTCTGTGATGATGTAAAGTCCCTAGCATTGTGTCTGGCACTCACTCAGTTTTCAATGACGGTAGTGAACATTATTGTTAATTTTATGTCTATTTTTCTGTTTTACTCTCCTTTCCCTTGATTTATCCATTCAATATTCTTTGAGGACACACTGTGTGCTAGAGACTGACCATAGCACTTTTGGCTGCTGTTAAGTGTTCTTTCTTACAGGGCCTGCTCTTGATTGGTATGCCTTGCTAATTTTATGTTTCTTATTAGCTGAGGTCTGGAAAAATATACACCCGAATTTGTGTATTGAGTAAGAGTCAGTAGACTCTGTGTTGGGTATTGTGTAAGAGTCATTAAGCTTCTGAGAAAATAGTTGGGGGGCTCTGTATTAGTTTTCTATTGCTGTATACAAATTATCCAAACTTGGTGGCTTAAAGCAACATACACTTATTATCTTGCAGTCACCATGGGTTAGAAGTCCAGGCACACATGTACTGGGTTCTGTGCTCAAGGTCCACAAGAGTCAAGATGTTGGTGGGGCTGCATTCTCATCTGAAGGCTTGCCTGTGGGAGGTCTGCTTCTAAGCTTATTCAAATTGTTGACAAAAATTCATTTCCTTTTAGCTTCCTGACTGAGGGTCCCATTTCTTACAACTGTTGGCTGGAGACTAACCTCATGTCCTAGATAAGGGATCCCTAAACCTTGGGTCATGGACCAGTACAGCGGGGGGTGAGTGGTGGGTGAGTGAGTGAAGCTTCGTTTGTATTTACAGCTGCTCCCCATTGCTCATATTACCACCTGAGCTCTGTCTTCTGTCAGATCAGTGGCAGCATTAGATTCTCATAGGAGTGCATGAGTAGGGTTACTGTTTCCTGCACATGTGCAGGATATAAGTTACATGCTCCTTATGAGAATCTAATGCTTGCTGACCTGAGGTAGAACTGAGGTGGTGATGCTAGCACTAGGGAGTGGCTGCAAATACAGATAACATTAGCAGTGAGGTTTGACTGCACAGAGACCATAATAAATTAATTGCTTGCAGACTCATATCAAAACCCTATCAGTGAGTGGTAAGTGAATTGATATACTTCAATTGTACAGCTGCATCTGATAGCAGGCTTTAAATAAGAATCCCACATTTATTTTAGTCTGCGTGTGGTCCATCCACTATTTTATTTATCACATTCATCCATGTCTTTTTTATTTTTTTTGAGTTGTAATCTCACGCTGTTGCCCAGACTGGAGTGCAGTGGCACTCTCACGGCCACCCCAGCGTCAGCCTGCTGGGCTCCAGCGATCCTTCCACCACAGCCTTCTAAGTAGCCAGAACTACAGATGTGCACTACCATGCCCGGCTAATTTTTTGATTTATTGTAGAGATGAGGTCTCGCCAAGTTGCCGGGCTGGTCTCGAACCCAACGTCAATGTCTTTTTTAAATGGTGAGTTGTATAATTATTTCATTATATATTCCAATGTAATGACAATAGAAATAAAGTGTACAATAAATGTGATGTTCTTGAGTCATCCTGAAACCTCCCTGCTTTGGTCTTTGGAAAAGTTATCTTCTATGAAACTGGTCCCTGATGCCAAAAAGGTTGAGGACTACTGTTCTAGATGTTGTCTCTAGTACCCTGTGGCCATGTGGCTCTCTTCCTGTGCACAACATGGCTGTTTGCTTCTTCAAGGACAACAAGGAAGTCTTTCTCTTTTAATCTGTTGAGACATAGTTTTAGATAATGAGTTCTAATTGTGAGAGTGATATCCCATCCCCTTTGCCATATTCTGTTGGTTAGAAGCAAGTCACGTGCTCTGTCCACACTAAAGGATATAACACCAGGGGGCAGTGGTAGAGATCATGGGGCCATCTTAGACTTCAGCCTACCACAGCTTCCTTGAAGAAAACACACAGCTCCTGGTACATGGACTTTGTGAAAATTGTTTGACTTTTACAGGATTTTGTCTACAGTTTATTTATGGTTATTTCCAAATGTTGTGGGGGCGGGGGAGGTGCTGGCAGTTTGACCTTGGGATAAATAGAAACTTTTATGTTTCTCTGTTTCACATGCTAAGCATCCATGATGTATCCATGATGTATATACCAAAGATGACTTGAGAAAATCTGTACCAAGATTCTATGAAGGGAGAGAATTAAAACAACAGTTTAAACAGAACGAAGAACATTCTGAGGTTGCTGGTCCTGCTCCCTGCTCCCAAGTAGAGACTTTAGCTAGACCTCACCCCATCCCAAAAAAAAAAAAAAAAAAAAAAACCAAGCAAGGGGACAAAACAGTCCTATAAAAACCCCTTACTGTATTCTTAAAGAAAGTGGAAAAAGACATGCTTCACTGACCACTTCTCAGGCCAGAGGACTTTTGAAGTGTAATTGCATTTGGCTGTGTACTAAGACAGTTGAGTGTGGGCTGTGGGGGTTGGTGGTGAGTGGATCGGAGCATTCCCTGTAAGTGCTCATGATCCTGTCACTCTTTTGAAGTGCATCTGAGTCTTCCTAACCCTTGAGATGGGAAACTAGTTGGCAGGAGGTTGATGTGCAGAAAGCAGGAGGAGTCCACAGAAAGCTGTTAGTTGTGTTTGTCGTTGTTGGATTTGACCAGGAAGTCACCTGGGAGTGGTGTTAAGTTGCCGAGGGAGTGTAATATATGACTGTGCGTGCATATGCACACACACATACACATACAGTGTGCACAATAGACTGCCAACCCTTTTGTGTGGGTGGCTGTAGTCTCAGGCCAACTGAAACTTCTGCGGGGGTGTTTTCATAGGAAAATAAAACAATATTCCCAACAATTTGGGGAATGAAGCCCATTATATTTGTATGGCATCTGCTTGGTGGTTTCTGCTGCATTTGGGATCTTAGTATTGTAAAGAGCTAGCACCCAAATCACCTAGCTCTTATTTAAAAAAATAGGAAAATTACCAACCTCATGCTTATTTTTGTACCAAAGGGGATTTCCACAGGGGAGAATTTTCCTCCCCGTGAAGGCCATTGACACCTCAAAGGTGTGTCTGTTCAGCCAGGTAATGGGGACAACATGAAGATAGAAAGAAGCCAGAATGCCACCCCTTGCCTGGGAATCAAAGGAGACACCAGCTAAGCTTTGATTATATTTTTGGACACTGCAAAGCTGATGTGGTTTCCATCAACCTTTCATGCCTCTTGATAATGGAGGCTGCTGGGTAGACTGGAGTGCTTTCTTTTTCTCTTAAAAGAAGCTGAGATCTCAGACTTGCTGGGTCAGGGAAAGCAACCTTCTCACCTTTCAGCACAGCATGCTGAGTGCCAAAGCTATTCTTAGTTCTCGTGTATTTCCTTGGCACCCGTGTCTTGGTATTTTTTTTTTCCCCTTTCAGATTATTTCTGCTGTGCATAAGGTGGCCTGAAACTGGCCTCTGCCACAGCTCAGGAGATCAATGTTAATGAGGCAATAATTCCTGATAACGAAAGTGTGGGCACCCTCTCTGCCCCTCAAGCTGAGCATCGGTCCCTGTTGACTTGGGAAAAGAGGAACAGAGCAGAGGGGAAGGAACATCTCTCCTCTAACACCTCCTGGTGACGTGGAGGAAGCATCATGTCCCCCTCCCTGCCTACGTGGCAAAGTGCCTACCTTGTCAAGCTCTTGCAGCATCAACACTCGATCTTTAGCCTTGTAGGAGCCTTAACCTAAGAGGAAGAGGATGACCAGCACACCCATTTTATAAAAATGGAGACTGAGGTCCTTGGCTGCATGTTAGAATCACCTGGGGAGAATTTTTTTAAAACAGGTATAATTCATATACCATAAAATGTATCCTTTTAAAGTGCACAGTTCAATCATTTTTAGTCTATTTATAAGTTTGTGCAGCATCACCACTAATTCTAGAACATTGTCATTATCCCAAGAGGTACTCCCGATCCATTGGTAGTCACTCCTCAGTCCCCTTCCCTGAGCCCCACCTCTAGCAACCACTAATTTACTTCCTGTCTCTATAGATTTACCTATTCTGGGCATTTCTTTTTTTTTTGAGTTGGAATCTCACTCTGTCACCCAGACTAGAGTGCAAGTGGCATGCTCCCAGCCACCGCAGCCTCAACCTGCTGGGCTCCGGCGATCCTTCCGCCTCAGCCTTCCAAGGAGCCGGAACTACAAGCATGCGCTACCACGCCCAGCTAGTTTTTAAAATTTATTTATTGTAGAGATGAGGTCTCGCCAAGTGGCCAGGTGGGTCTCGAACCCACAGGCTCAGGTAATCCTCTCGCCTCGGCCTCCCAAAGTGCTGGGATTATAGACTGAGCCACCGAGCAGGGCCTATTCTGGGCATTTCATATCAATGAATCATACCATACGTGGCCTTTTGTGTCTGGCTTCTTTCACTCAGCATTAATGTTTTTGATGCACATCCATGTTACAGCGTGCATCAGTGCTCCATTCCTTTATATGGCTGAATATTTCCTTGTGTGGCTGTGCCACAGTTTGTTGATCTGTTCATTTATTGATGGACATTTGGGTTGTTTCCACTTTTTGACTGTTATAAATAATGCTGTTATGAACATTTGAGTATATATTGAGACTATATACCTAGGAGTAGAATTTCTGGGTCATATGGTAACTCTACATTTAACATTTTGGAGACCTGCCAAACTCTTTTCCACAGTGCTGCACCATATTTCATTCTCGCCAGTAATTCATGAGGGTTCCAAATTCCCACATCCTTGTCAGCACTTGTTATTGTCTGTCCTTTAAATTTTAGCCATCCTAGTGGGTGTAAAGAGTCCTGGAGTTCTTTTTAAAAACACCAGATGCCCACACTGCCCCCACATCTCTCCATTCTGAATAATTGGTTTTATTATTGTTGTATTTTTAATTCCCCTGGTTGAGGCACATGTACAGCCAGATTTGAGAACCACTTGCCTAGAAACTATCTTATGCAAATAAGATATTTGGTAGGTTCTTACCCAGGGCCTGGAGTAGAGTGAGACCAGCAAGGTACTTCTCTGGGACACATTGTTTGGGGGTGGGGAGCATCAAAAAGTCAGTTATAAGCCAGGTGCAGTGGTTGACGCCTGTAATCCCAGCACTTTGGGAGGCCAAGAAGGGAGGATTACTTGACCCCAGGAGTTGAAGACCAGCCTAGGCAGTCTGGATTTGGTCCCAGATCTTTGTGCCGAGAGCTTATACACTTTGCATCTGCTAGGGTATGTGACACTTTCGGGTGCCTGTGCCTTAACCAGCCCTGCAAAGTACAAAGGGTGGAAGATGTCGGTCCTCAGCTATAGATGAGAAAACTGAGCCCCAGTCACCGATTCTTTGGAGACTTGGTCACTTTTTTTTAAAAGACTTTTTGAGTTTACATAGGGCTCATCTTCTCCCCTTATATTTCATTACCAAGTCATTCACACTAGGCTCAGCAAATAATTATTGAATCCGACTAGCTGCCCTGTCATGTGTTAATTGCTGGGCAGGGGACAAGACAATTGTAGTCCTGCATATGGAATAGAGATGTAGTAATATTTATAAAAATTCACTTTACAAACAACTTCTCATGAAATCGATTTTCTTTTTGTACATAGAGCAGAGATCGGCAAACTTTTCTACTAAGAGCCATGTAGTAAATCTTTTAATATTTCTGGGTCATATAGTCTTTGTGGCAACTACTCAGCTCTGCAGTTGTAGCACAAAAGCAGCCACAGATAATGTGTAAATTAATGATTGTGGCTGTGTTCCAATAAAATTTTATTTACAAAACATGCTGAGGACCAGATTTGGCCTTTGGGCAGTAGTCTGCTGACCTCTGGTGTACCCTTTCCGCAGAAACCAGTATGCGAAATAGTGCTTAGACAAGTCTGAAATTGACAGACAAGGACAGACTCTTGGAAGGCTAGAGACAAAATAAGAATTCTAAAAAGAAGAAATGGAAGAAATGAAAATATTGTGCTTTGGGAGCCCTTAGTTTGGGAGGCAAAAGGAGAAATACAAAGATGGTCCATTTTTTTTTTCAGTCATTTTAGGTATAATAAGACATTTCTAACAAAAAAAGTATACCCTAGTGATTTGTGCTAGAGGACTAAGAATTTAGGAACTTCACTGACTTTTTTTCCTCCCCGCCGCCTTCATTCTACCTTTGACCTCTCGTGTGACCTTTGAATGATTTAATCTTTCTGAAATGAGGGATGACAGTGGTTAACCATGTAGCAAGGTGACCCAGTGGTAATTCCTCATCAATGAGGGAATCCAGCAGCCCTTCCCAGTAGAAGATGGGATGTTGCAATATTCCACTTTGAGACTTCTTTTTTCCCATCTGCTGGAACCCAAGTCTCCTGACTCCCAGTCTAATGTTATTTCCATTACACCATTCAAGTGTGATGCAAGATTTAGCAGAAAGATGTCCCATGGTGCATATAAGTGGGCAGAAAAAACTTATAGTTTATGGTTGCATAAAAAGCTTCAAATGCAATAAGATGAATCTGCATAAACCATAAGAGGAAGGGGTCCCCACATGAAGTAAACTGTGCATGGAAGCCTGGATAAAATGTTTCTCCTATGAAAAGTTGTTAGAGCCTGCAAAAGGCTTTCCACAGAGAGGACCTTTGTGTAGTGAGCTTATTTGAAAGTACTAGATTTCTAAACAGTGTTTCCAGGAGACCATAGCTGTAGAATTCTGAGGTTGTTTCTCCTAACTTGGAATTCACAAGCTTCGTTGACAGAGGATGGTCATTGTTGCAGAAAATTTGTATCAAAAGTATTATCTGGGCTCCTTGGACATGTAGCTGAGCACAAAAGCCTATGGGTACTCATAGAGGCTGGAGATTGTACAGATCTTGGTTTGAAGATCAAGCCAACTACTAGCCCATGGTGACTTGGACAAAAGTTCTTCAGAGCCTTCAGTCTCTCACAGATATATGATAGGAAGAACAGTGCCTTTGCCTCAAGACCATTGTAAGGATGATCCCAGACAGTCCTTTTTGAAGTGTGCACCAGTGGCATCAACATCACCCGAGAATTTGTTAGAAATACAAAGTTGACCCCTCCCCAGACCTATTGAGTCAGCACCTCAGGGGTGGAACCCAGCAATCAATGTTTTCACAAGCCTCCACGGCCTTCTAATGACACAGGCTCAAGTTTGAGAACCATTCGCCTAAGAGACGGTTTGCAACCTCAGCACTATTGTATTTGAAGCTGGTTAGCTCTCTGTTGTGGGGGTTGTTCTGTGCACCATAGAAGATTTAGCAGCGTCCCTGGCTCTACCCACTAGATGCCAGTAGCACCCCCCCGCCCACATGTTGTGATAACCAAAAATGTTTCCAGACATTGCCAGATAGCTCCAGGAAGACAAAATCACCCCTAATTGCGAACCACTAGTCTAGGATCAAGCAAATTCCTGGTATACTGTAGACTCTGAATCAAGTGTTAATTCTCCTTTTCTTCTGCAGTTTATCTATCTGAATTTTAAAAGGAGGGAGGGAAGAAACAAGACATGAGCCTTCTTTATCTTGTTGATGGTGCTGACACTGTGGCCCTATGTCTCATTATTTAAAAATAGTCACACCTTTTCCACTTTCTAACAAAATTTTTTTGGGGGGTTGAAGCTAAACATGGAAAATCTCAGCCCTGGGGACTCGGTGCTAATTTTCCCCCAAGGGTAAGTAGCTACAAGTGGGGATTGCGGTGGAAAGTTTGAGGTTGCTGTGACTGCAGAGCTTGCTGCTTTGATGAGAGGGCACGTGGTCCTTCCACTTCATCTTGGCTTCCCCTCCCACGAGGGCTTTACAGCTGGTCCCCTCCACACCCGGCTGCCTTGCCTTGCTAATAATAACCAGAAGAGATCTGTTTTGCATTGCTGGTGAACTGTCTGTCGTGCTTGGATTTTCCTTCTCCATATGACCTGTGTTTGATGAGGCATCTGAGGCTGGGAAGGGGCTCATCATCCTCAGAGTTGAATTACCTGGGTACCAATTCTGCCTCTCCTGATAACTTGCAGAGGAAGATGCTGGGCACGTCATTCAAGTCCCTGGTTGCACTTCCATTTCTACACCTGCAAAACAGTCGCCATAATACCTGTAGGAACACACTTCTTAAATATTGTGGTAAAACACATAACATTTGCTATTTTAACCATTTTAAAGTATGCAGTTCAGTGGCATTAAGTACCTTCACATTGTTGTGCAACCATCACCACTCTCCATCTCTAGAACTTTGTCATCATCCCAAACTGAAACTTTGTTCCCATTAAACACAAACTCCCTGACTTAGTCAACTTGGGCTTCCATAACAAAATACCATAGACTGGGTGACCTAAACAATATAAATTTATTTCTGACAGTTCTGGAGGCTAGAAGGATGAGATCAGGGTGCCAGCATAGTTGAGTTCTGGTGAGGGCTGTCTTCCAGGCTGCCTTCTTGCTATGTCCTCACATAGTGGAGAAAGAGTGAGCTCTGGTTACTTCCCCTTCTAATACGGACACTAATCCCATCATGGGAGTCTTACCCTCAGCACTTCATCTAAACCTAATCATTCCAAAGGCCCCACCTGCGAGTACCATTACATTGGGAGTTAGGGCTTCAACATGTGAATTTGGGGGAGACACAGACACATTCAGTTCCTAACACTCCCCATCATTCCCACTCTCCAACCTTTCATCTACTTTCTGTCTTTGTGAAGTTGACAGTTCTATAAGTGGGATTATACAAAATATTTGTCCTTTTGGAGGGCATACTTTTGGTATGGTGGAAGCTTTTATTTGTAGCATTGAGTCTCTTTGAATGTTTCCGGAAACGTTGTTCAGGGCTGAATCTGGCCTACAATGAAATGGTCGAAAGTGCCCTGGGAGGATCTCTTGATCCCAGGAGTTTGAGACTGCAGGGTAAGAGCAAGATCATGTCTCTTAAAAAATATATAAATAAATAGGAAAAAACAAAAAAGGAAAGGAAAGTACCCTGGGGAAAAATGGAAGCTCAAATGCCGGAGGTTTTATGGTTATTCTCAATAGGGCTTTGGAACTGGAGAAGAGGCTGCCCTTGGCAATGTTGTTCCCTAGCATCAAGCCCTTCTTGAGGTGAGCACTGAATGTGGAAGACGTGGAAGACACTCTTATTTGCCCATCCAAAGCCATCCTTGCTTCCCAAATCCAAATCCGATTTTGTGCTTGCTTATCTGAGTAGCGTGCCCTCCAAGCAGGTCACTCATGACTGGTCTAAGCCAATGGCATTCTCTTTGCAATGACTGGTTGATCACAGCCATGTGACCACCCTCCTCCTGTGAGGGGCAGTCAGTGGAGGAGGCATTTCCTTACACTTGGAAGGAGAAACCCTGGAGAAAATGCTTGTCCCTTCTGGTGTTGCCCATATGGACCTGCTGCAGCCATTTCATGCCTTTGAGGAGAAAAACCATCATGGGCCCTTGGTATTGTTGACGAGCCACTGAATGAGCCAACCATGGGAGTGGCCATGTTTCTGACTTTCTTGCTCTGTAAACGTAAAGGTTCCTTTGTTGAAGCCACTTTTAGTAGGATGTTCATTCCCTAAAACAGAGCATCCCAGTGATGCACGGGGCCCTCAGGAACTGGTCAATGCGGTTCCATTTGAGGTCTGAATGTGCTGGGTTTTGGCCAAGTTGGGTCTGCATACTTCACCTAAATCTCTCCCTCCTGGCCTGGGTCTTAGCCCATTGATAAAAAAGAAAAGATATTTTCTTTCTTCCCCAGGAGATGGCTCTATTTTAAAAATAAACCAGGTAATACATGCTTATCAGATAAAAAAAATATATATATAACAATTGCATAGAGAAACCCAGAATTTATTTATAAAAATTGTGTATTCTTTTTCTTTTTTGAGTTGAAGTCTCACTCTGTTACCCAGACTGGAGTGCAGTAGCCGATCCCGGCCACTGCAGCCTCAACCTGCTGGGCTCCGTCGATCCTTCTGCCTCAGCCTTCCAAGTAACCAGAACTACAGGCATGTGCTACCACGCCCGGCTGATTTTTTTATTTATTGTAGAGATGAGGTCTCGCTGCCCAGGCGGGTCTCGAACCCGCGGGCTCAGGCAATCCTCTCACCTCAGTCTCCCAAAGCCACAGGATTACAGGCTGAGCCACTGAACCCGGCTAAAATTGTGTATTCTTACATGTTTAAACTTTAGTCACCTTCAAAGTACTCTCCGTTTGATGCAATACACCTATCAAGATGCTTTTTCCACTCAAAACAGTTTTTGAACTCATCAATTTGGATACCTTTTAGTGCTTCTGCCATTATTTGTTTCACTTTTTCCAAATTGGCAAAATGTTTCCCTTTGAGACCTTTTTTTCATTTGGGCAAACAAACAAAAAAAGTCACTCAGGGTGAGATCGAGTGAATAGGGAGGGTGGGACACGGGGTGGGGAGATCATGCCTTTTTTGGTCACAAACTGCTGAACATTCAGCTCAGTGTGGGCAGGTCTGCTTGTAAATCACCTATCAAGAAATGGGCAAACACACTGAAAGACTCTTAAAAAAAAATTCACAGAAGTAGAACGCAGCCTCTCACAATGCCAGCTGGTACACTAATGCCAATGGGTTTCTAGAACACTTACCTAGTCGGGGAACCCTGTACTACTAGGGGCTCACCCTCCAAAAAAAAATTCCATTTTTGGGGGGGATTCCCCTTTATATATTATGTATACTATATATTTATATATACTGTATATACGTATATGTGTAAATATGCATATGTGATTATATTACATATGATTTTATTTTTCTATGTATGCAATTATACGTCCCTTAATCATGAAAATACATCTGAGAAATGTGATGTTAGGCCATTTTGCCATTGTGCAATCATCATAGAATGTACTTACACAAACTTAGATGGTGTAGATCAGGGGTCCCCAATCACTGAGCCACAGACTGGGGCCACAGACTGGAACCGAACAGCAGGAACTGGACCATGCAGCAGGAACTTAGTGGTGGACAAACGAGCAAAGCTTCTGCTGTATTGATAGTTGTTCCCCGTCGCTGGCATTACCATCTGAGCTCTGCCTGCTGTTAGATTAGCGGCGGCATTCGATTCTCATAGGCATGCGAACCCCATTGTGAACTGCCCATGCCAGGGATCTAGGCTACGTGCTCCTTATGAGAATCTAATTCCTGATGATCTGAGGTGGTGAGGCTGGCGCTGGGTAGTGGCTGCAAATACAGATTAACATTAGCAGTGAGGTTTGACTGCACATCCCTCCCACCCTGGTCCATGGAAAATTTGTCTTCCATGAAATTGGTCCGTGATACCAAAAAAATTGGGAACCACTGGCATCGACTACTACACACCTAGGCTTTATGATGCAGCCTATTGCTCCTAGGCTACAAAGCTGTACAGCATGTCACTGCACTGAATACTGTAGGCAAGTGTAACACATTGATAAGGATTTATGTGTCTAGACATAATTACAGTAAAAACACAGAACTGTTGTCTGACACAAATAGGCATATTCAGGATGATATGGCCATAGACAGAATTATTTCTTATGTCATATATATGGTCTGTCCCTGATGGGAACATAGTTATGTCATACATGACTATATATACATATCAATAATATGTAAAAATATATAATACATACATACATTATAAATTTCTAGGTATATGCACATAAAATTTCATTACTTCCAGGGACATATAAAACATACGTATGTAATATACATATATAATGCATGCAGGTATATGTCCTTAGAAGTATATACAATTATACGTTTATATAAGATATACGTATTACAAACAGACACATACTTTTCTCCAGAGATAACCTGGTAGAGTAGTATATGGTTGGGAGCCTGGGCTCTGAGCTAGGCCTGGTTCATTTCCTGGCTCCATCTTTCCTGACTGTGTGATCTTGGGTAAACTGCCTAACCTCTTCATGTGTCAGTTTCCTTATCTGTAAAATGTGGCAAATACTGTACTAATAAACTCTACTTCATAGGGCTTATTGTGTGGATTCAATGAGATATGCATGGAAAGTACTTAACATGAAGCCCACTGTGTAGAAAACACTCAATAAATAAATCACTAATGACACTTAGAACCTTCATTGGGAAGTCCTGAATTCTAGGTCCAGCTGTGTCACTCTCGGCTGTATAACCCCCAAGGAATTATTTTACCTCTGAGTCTGGGCTTTGTCACTGGCGTCCAGTAGGGCCATTGTGAATGTTCCCACAGCAGTGGAAATTGAGGCTTAGGTAGGTGAAGTAACATGTCCAAGGACACACAGCCAAGATCTATTCTCCCTCCTTTGGACAAGGGCATCCTTTGGCATTGCCTGCTGCGCCTCGGGAAGTAAGACAGAACGGTGTTAGTTACATGCAGTTTTCTACATGGTAGATGCTGTGGCTGACTCTAACTCACTTGTGGCTTAAAGTCACGAGAAGGACGGGGGCGGATGCTACAGAAAATGGGGACAGACGGTCGGTGAATCCTAGTACCTCCTTCTCCAAAGACGGCTTCACAGAGGTCTCTTCAGTGCAGCACTTGAACTTGATATTGCCCCTTTTACTCACTACCCAGCAGCCACAGAGGTCAAAGGATGTGTAATTTGGGTTTGCAAGAGATCTTGCTAGATTGTTTCTCGTAAAAGTATTACAACTTGCACGCAAACTAGAATAAGATTGTGCGTTTCCTTAAACTCATGCAGCATTTTTTTTTACATCTCACTGAGTATCAATGTTTGGTGGAAACTTAACATACTGAGCTGGCCAGTCATCAGGATTTCAGGATGAATTTTTTACCTTTCATCACTATGAGTCATAGAGTTTTATTTTTTATTATGTATTTATTTTTGAGTCAGGGTCTTATTCTGTCACCCAGTCTGGAGTGCAGTGGCACAATCACAGCTCAGGGGCTCAGGTAATCCTTCTGCCTCAGCCTCCTGAGTAGCTGGGACTAGAGCCACAACACCTGACTAACTTTTTAAATTTCCTGTAGAGACGAAGTCTAGCTACGTTGCCCAGGCTGGTCTTGAACTCCTGGGCTCAAGCAATCCTCCTGCCTTGGCCTCCCAGAGTGCTGGGACTACTGGTGTGAGCCACCGTGCCTGGCTGTAATTGAGCTTTAGAAACTTCCAGAAGACCATGGTAAGTTCTAGTAAGAGCTGGCATAGTGGAGGATTTTACTTCTCTGATGCATGGCTGAAAAGCTTCAGGCCAACTTGAGTACACGTCACAGAGTACATTGTGCTGAGACCTCGCAAGGACACAGAGCTTCCCTTCATCCTTGGTCTATGCTCTTCCTTTCTCTCTTCCTTTTGCTTGTGTCATTTTGCTCTGGTTTGTGGAGTGTGCAGAGATTTAATCTGTGAGAGAGGTGTCACTATTTGGAGTCAGGAGAGGGTGTCAAACGGTCACCCTGAGTGAGTTCAGAGTTCCTTCAGGACCTGGACCCTCTGTTTCTCTATTTGTAAAATGGGACCAGATGTGGTGACTCATGCCTGGAATCCTATCTATATATGGATAGATGGATAGGTAAGTTAATTACTACCCAGGGGATAGATAAGTGGATGAATGGTCAGATGGGTAGATGAATGGATGACTGAATGGATAGATGGTTGGATGGATGAATGGATGGAAGAATGATTAGGTCTCAGATCCCTGTAATCATAGGATTAAGGTTCACTCAGTTCAGCACTCCTATCCAAATGTGACTCCCCTCAGTTCAGATGGGAGCCAGTGCGGGTGTATTTGTGTGTGTAGATGGCAGTTGAACGGTGACTTGGAAATAGGAAATTATGAGTGCCTGTCAATGCTTGACTTATATGCCACCTCCTCCAGAGAGCTTTCTCACATTGTTCCTTGCAGATATCAACTCTCCATCCTTTGAGCACTTGGCTTGTGTCACTACAATAGTGCCTATTGCCCTCTGCCATCTGTTGAGGGAGCTATGCCTATCCCTGTCTCCTCCACCAAACTCGTGCTCGTTGGGAACTGCGAGGTGCCTTCCTCTTGGATGGTCGGTCTTTTTGTAGCTGCCGTGGCATTTCCCTCCTGAGGCCTGTATCTGTCTCTGGGATTTCAGAGAAATGTGTTTCCTTCTGTAAATGTGCACAGGACACCTCCGCATCCCCTTAAAGGGGTCCTGAATAGGACTGTGGTACTGGGGATGGGGCCCTAAGCTATTCAGTCTTCTGTTCTCTCTTCTTACAAACTTGAGAGATATTAATTGCGCCAAGATGCACTGAGTCACTGATGCTGCTGGACTTGAATCCTCAGCCTTGGCGTCTGACTCTGTCTTTCCCCAACTCAAATGGCCACCATGGCTTGTGGGAAGGTTGCAGCTTTGGAGCCAGACAGCCCTGGGGGCAGTCCTGCCACTGCCCACCTGGTGTTGCTCAGGGCAGGTCAGCTGACCCCCCATTGCCTCATCTGTAAAATGAGGATCATGAGGCCAACCCTGCAGCTTTGTAATAAGAGTTCAAGGTGACATACATAACCTAAAAAATGAAGTAGTGTCAATATTTATTAGCCATTGAGATTGTTGGGAGAAATGACGCTGTAGGGGCTATGGCACAGAGGTGGCAGGACAGTCACCATACTAACGAGAATCACATGATGAAAATAATCTTCCTCTCTTTGGAAGATTCCCTCTGCTGACAGCATCCTCATCTTAGGTTAGCAGCAGATGTCGGAGTGGCCAATCTTTGTGTTTGAGTCTCCTACTCACCACATCCCCTCTGTACTCAAAACAAACCAAACTAAAGGTAACTCAGAGTTGAGGCTGCAAGTCTGAATCCTGGACCAATTAGGCAATTGTGGTTTTCGTCCATAGAGAAGGTCTTTCATTTGTTTATTTTTGCACATCATTCATTCGTGAATCCATTCTAGAATTTTAATTACTACTCAAGGGAAGAATTGCTATGTTCATTGTGAGGAGAATGCTACAGTGACAAAAACAAGATCCCTACCCTTAAGATACTTAAAAAGCTGGTACAGTTGAGCTTACCAAATCTGAAAATCCAAAGTTCAAAACTCGTCAAAGCCTGAAACTTTTTGAGTGTTAATGTGACAATCAAAAGAAACACTAATAGGAATGTTTCAGATTTTGGATTTTGAATACTAACGGGTATCGTGCAAATATTCCAAATCGAGAAAACATCCAAAATTCAAAACACTGCTTGGGCTAGGTGTCATGGCTCATGCCTATGATCCTAGCACTTTGGGAAGCTGAGGTGAGAGGACTACTTGAGTCTAGGAGTTTGAGAACAGCCTGAGTGACAGAACAAGACCATCTCTCTCTCTAAAAAAATTTTAAAATTAGCTGGGTGTAGTGGCACATACCTGTAGTCCCAGTTACTTGGGAGACGAAGCTGGGAGGATCACTTGAGCCCAGGAGTTTGAGGCTGAAGTGAGCTATGATTGCATCACTGCCCTCCAGCCTGGGTGACAGAATGAGATCTTGTCTCCTAAAAACAAAACAAAACACTGTTAGTCCCAAGCATTTCAGATAAGGGATCCTTAACCTGTATGCAAATTAAGATGTGACCATAAACAATTCCAATACAAGGGAATACATTTTAGCTGCCAAGCATACATATTGTGTTTTTGGAGTTAAGGTGGTGGGTTGTACTTCTGGGTGGGGAAGAAAGGCGGCCTCCAGGGAGAGCATTTGAGCTAGAACTTGAAGGATGAGCAGAAAGTCAAAGGTTAGGGAGATCATTTCAGATGCAGAAAAGGACCTGGAGCAGAAACTCTCAAACTTGAGCCCATATCAGAATCACCCTGTGAAGTTACCTTGTGAAAAACAGATGGCTTTGACACTTCATGAATTTCGTTCAGTGCGTGACTAACAAACCTCCAGTTGATATCGAGGCCTCTGATCCGGGGACTCCTCTTTGAGGACCACTGGTATGAGCAAAGGTGCAGAGAAGAGAAGTGTAAGGGATTCATTCATTTCCTCACTTCCTCATCCAACCAATGTGCATCACGCACCTCCTGTCAGGCACTGTGTGCTAGGTGCTAGAGACACAGAAGAGGATGAGATAGATGCCTGTCCTTGCGTGCTTATAGTTGAGTGGGGGAAGGAGGGAGTTAGGCAGGTAGACACCGGGTAAATATGATTGGAAGCTCTGCTAAGGGCTATGAAGGAAAAGAACATGGTAAGGTGGGGGAGAGGCATGGGACAGGTGTGTTGTTTGTCTCGACTGGGTTGGACATGACACGTGCGTGGAGTTCTGCGGTATGCAGGAGCTGGCCAGGTGTGTGTGGTGGGGTGAGCTTGGCTCATTTGAGGAGTGGAAGAACCATGGCATGGACATGGAGTACAGGGGTGTGGGGGTCATGATGGGGAGAGAGGGCAGAGATTTACAGGTCAGGGTCAGGCATTTGATTGTGCTCAGAGTGCACTGGGAGTTCTGCAAATGCAAGTCTGGGGGAGACGGGGAGAGAGTGGGAGCCCAGGGAAGGAAGGTCTCAGGTGACAGTCTCAGTACCCTGGCCTTTGTCCAAGGCCACAGCAAGGTCTGTGCGGAAGACTGAGCTTGGCAGGTAGGACCTCCACACCTCTTAAGCGACCTTCTCTCAGCAATCCGTCAACCTGCTGTAGTAATCCCTTTATTCAACCTGTACACATACCTGGAAAGAAGGAGGGAACTGGTATGATTTTTAGCTGATGGGAGAAGAAACACCACGTAGAAAGGGTTATGCCCATTATGGTAGCCACTGGCTGCATATGGCTATTGAAAACTAAATTAGGCCAGGCCTGGTGGCTCATCTCTATAATCCCAGCGCTTTGGAAGACTGAGGAAGAAGAATCACTTGAGGCCAGGAGTTCCAGACCAGCCTGGTCAACATGATGAGAACTTGTCTCTATAAAAAATAAAATTAGCCGGCCATGGTGGTGCATGCCTGTAGTCCCAGCTACTTGGGAAGCTGAGGTAGGAGGATTGTTTGAGCCCAGGAGACTGAGGCTGCAGTGAGCTGTGATCATACCACTGCACTCCAGCCTGGGGGACCGAATGAAACCCTGACTAAAAACAAACAAACAAACAAAAAAGCTAAATTAATAAATATTAAAACTATGCATTCAGCTCCTCAGGCCCATGCACTAGCCACAGCACATTTCAAGTGCTCAGTAGCAAATGTGACTGGTGGCTACCACATTGGATCTCATAGCTGAAGAGCACTGCTATCATCCCAGAAAGTTCTATCGGACAGTATTGGCCTTCGTGATTTGCTGAGTGAGCTTCCATCTGCTTGTTCGTGAGACAGCCAGATGAGACTGGTCTCCTGAACTGCTCCCAGTCTGTAACTCTCTTTGCTTCGTGACCTCGCTTTGCAGGTGGAAGTCACATGGGTTGCAGTCGGCTTGTTTGCTTTCCAAGTCGCTAACCAAAAGCCTTGGGCTCCAGCCCTGAGCCCCACCTGCGAGGCTGGCGCTGGATCTAACCACTGGCCCTGTGGCTGAGATCCCATCTACAGTACAAGGAGATATCTGAATGGTTTTTCTTACCCAGAAAAGCTGAGACTGGTGTGTAAACTTACATGGGATGTTTTTGCCTTCCCTATCAATGTTCCCTCTAAGACTAATCCTAAAATTTTTGAACTTAAAAAAAAATTTTTTCAATTTTAAATATGTGGAGTACAATTCAGGGTTAGGTATACAGATGTTCATTTTGCAGGTACCCTTGTAACTTGAAGTCACTCTTGAGTGTACCTTTTTTTTTTTAACCTCTCTTGACAGATTAAAAAAAAATCAGTCCGTGAGAGGTTATGGGGTTTGCCCAAGTTTCCACAGCTCCTAATGACAGAGCATAGAGGGGGACGCAGAGCTCCTAACTTGGATTTTTATCTTTCCATGCTTGGGCCTTCCAAGGGCATGGGGACGTGCTAGGGTTTACCTTGCTGGACTATTTTCTGGTTAACTTAATTTCCAGCTGTATTTTTGGGTCAGAAGCATTGAGCTTATGTGTGAAATTTACTAAATGGAGAAAAAAATCAAATCGATAGAGCCACTCCCCGATTTCCTATCCAAAGCTGCGCAGTATTGAATGAGGGTTAGGGTGGCCAGTGATGTCAAGAATCTGCCAAAAATCCATGCTAAAAACACTGCTTGGGCCACGTGTGATGGCTCATGCCTGTGATCCCAGCACTTTGGAGGGCTGAGGTAAGAATATTGCTTGCGTCTAGGAGTTTGAGACCAGCCTGAGTGACACAGCAAGACCCTGTCTCTATAAAATTAATTTAAATAATTAGCCAGATGTGGTGGCAGGCACCTGTAGTCCTGGCTACTTGGTAGGCTAAGTTGGGAGGATCACTTGATCCCAGGAGTTTGAGGGTTCAGCGAGCTATGATTGTACCACTGCCCTCCAGCCTGCGTGACAGAATGACACCTTGTCTCCTAAAAACATAACAACAAAACAAAACACTGTTAGTCCCAAGCATTTCAGATAAGGGATCCTCAGCCTGTAAGCGAATTAAGAAGCGACTATAAACAATTCCAATACAAAGGAATTAGAGATAACATGGAGAGGGGTTAGCAGCTGCTAATAGCCTCTGTGTTTCCTGCTGCAGGTTTTTCTGGGTTTTCCCTTTCTGGGGTGGATCTCCCTGTTGGTATTTCATGCCTCGGTCTCCGTTTTTTCCGTCCCAGGTCTGCCTTTCATCTTTGCCTTATTTCCTTCAGGAGCCTGCATCTTCCATTGGGCCAATTCTGAATATCTTAGAGTTTTATTGGCTCTTTGGGGAAGAGGGTCTTCAGGTGTCTGTTTCCTAAGAAAACTGCTAAAAATGTGATGTAAGATTTGGAGGGAGCAGCCCACGGGATGATGGATGTATTCTGTATCTTGGTTGTCTGGTACAATAGTTACTGATCACAGTTGGCTACTGAGCATTTGGAAAGGTGATTGGTGTGACCAAGGAACTGGATTGTTACTTGTATATAATTGTATTTTGGTTTTAGAAATGAATATTTAAGGCCAGGCATGGTGGCTGACACCTGTAATCCCAGCACTTTGGGAAGCCAAGGTGGGAGGATCACTTGAGCACAGGATTCTGAGACCAGCCTAGGCAACACAGAGTGATCATCTCTACAAAAAATTAAAAAAATAGCCAGGCATGGAGGCATGTGCCTATAGTTCCAGATACTCGAGAGGCTGAGGTGGAAGGATGGCCTGAGCATCCTGGGAGGTCCAGGCTGCAGGTGAGCCATGATAAGCCACTGCACTCCAGCCTGGGCAACACAGTGAGACAAACAAAACAAACAAACAAACAAACAAACAAATAATTTACTAAAGTCAAAAAAGTCATTACTGTTGTTCTTCCTATGAATCTAGTTATTCACAGTATTATTCTATTTATATAAGACTCACAAACTTTAGCAATCATAAGGGGATTTTGTATAACAGTTGCTTTTAGTGCCAACCTCACTTAGTTAATTAAAGATCTTCAAGCAATTTAAACTGCGTCTATGCATTTGATAAATGCATAGGATTTATTAAAGCACTTTTATTTATTTATTATATATTTTTTGAGTTGAAGTCTCACTGTCACCCAGACTGGAGTACAGTCGCATGCTCAGGGCCATTGCAGCCTTGATCTGCTGGGCTCAGGTGATCCTTCTGCCTCAGCTCTCCAAGTAGCTGGAATTATAGGCACACGCCACCATGCCCAGCTACTTTTTTGATTTATTGTAGAGATGAGGTCTCACCAAGTAGCCCGGGCTGATCTGGAACCTATGGGCTCAGGCAGTCCTCTCACCTAGGCCTCCCAAAGTGCTGGGATTATAGTGTGAGCCACCGCGCCCAGCCTAAAGCACTTTTAATTTGTTGACAGACAAGCCCTCTTGACTACTCATATAAACCCTTAAGCCTAGAAAATTAAACATATACATTTGCTGAGTCTTAAGTCACTTTCTAATATTATACATAAATTGAATATAATTTCAATTTAAAATATATCTAAATCAGTTATCCAATTACACATTTCAAATTAGAGTTAGAAAGGTGAAATCTTACTCTAATTGGCCAAGTTATAAAACATTAAGAGAATATCAAATAAAATAACCCAAAACACAGATTTTCTTTAATTCAAATGTTAATATTACGGAATTCATTATCTTAACTTTGTCTGTAATTCATTCTAGATCTTACCAGGATTTAAAGATGCTAACTCATTAAGGATACTAGTTAATCTCACATAATTCTAGGGTTAAATTCTAATTTTATTTTCTTGAGGGGGTGAGGGGGATTGAATTCTCTGACTGACTGGGTTCACATAATGACCAGAGATTTCAGTGGTAATGTGGTCTGGAATTATTTTTGCCTGTGGCTTGGATAAGATCCATGTTTATTCCCTATGCATCTGTGACCCTTGTTTATTGGCTATGCTGATTATTTATGTAGCATTAGTTAATTTGAACTTAACTCTGCGTAGCCACATGTGGTAAGTGACTGTCAGACCGAGCAGGTTTCTGTGGCCAGAGTGGAAGCTACTTAGCAGTTACCCCAGTGAGATGTGCCTTCAGTGCCTGTGTTTCATCCCAGCTTCTCTGGCCTGACTTTCAGTCTGGGACCTTAACTCTACTTGCCTGGGAGTTCAGCTATACATGACACGACAACATATTGCTTAGAGAGGACAAGTGTCTTCACATGTGTCTTTGGCTGCTACTTGGGGTCCAGCTCTCAGCCCCCAGCGGTGCAGGCACCGTGGGCATGGGATCTCAGAACTTCTGCTCACCTCCTCCCAGCCTGACCTCCTCTGGCATAGCACCTGCCACTGGCCTGTTCCTGTTTTTTGTTTTTTTTCTTTAACAGCACCATCTGTCACTGTCACTTGCCAGGAGGTCCCGTGGTTCAAAATGTAGAAGCCAAGGGTGACTCCACACCCTACAATCTGATGTTTCTCTATACAGCTCAGCCCCTGGTGAATGATTAAAAGGTGGCAGGCCATGGGGAGGTGGCCCCCCTAAAGCCAGCCCCAGACATTATGCAAAATGCCCTTTTACGTGATTGCTAACATTTCCTAGATTTATACAAATAAAATAATACTGTGGGAAAGCAGAACATAGGGAGAATGTAGGTAATCCATTTTTTTTTGCTTAATACAGTCATTAAATATTAGTTATTTACTTTTCATGCAGGGCTCTTTTGTTCCAAAAAGGTCGGGAGTGGTTACGATGGTGACACTAGTGAAGTTTGCCCGAATTCTTTTTTTTTTTTTAGTTGGAGTCTCACCGTCACCCAGACTGGAGGGCAGTGGCCGTTCCTGGCCACCGCAGCCTCAACCTGCTAGGCTCCGGCGATCCTTCTGCCTCAGCCTTCCAAGTAGCTGGAACCAAGTAGCTACCATGCCCGGCTAGTTTTTTTTAAATTTATTGTAGAGATGAGGTCTTGACAAGTTGCCCAGGTGGGTCTCGAACCCGCGGGCTCAGGCAATTCACTCACCTCAGCCTCCCAAAGTGCGGGATTACAGGCTGAGCCACCGAGCCTGGCTTGCCCGAATTCTTATTCTGCCTCTGCTCCTCGTCCTCCTTTTCAGGATTGGGGGTCCTGTGTGCACCACTCAAAGCTGCCTTCTCAGGTCTCAGCCCCTCAAGACTCATTCATTTAATCAGCTCACCTAATAGGCACCGCCATGTTTACAACAGATAAAGAACCATCCTTAACAGGGCTGGCGACAGAGCCCCACACAGTGGTTCTGAACTTTTGGCCTCTGTCTGAGCTACCTGGGGACCTTGTTGAGAGGAAAAGCAGAAGAAGCCCCTGTCCCCAGGAGTGTCTGATTCTGTCTGCTTGGATTGGGGCAGAAGCAGGGACTCAGCACGTGTATTTTTAACAAGCTCCCCAGGTGGTTCTGTTGCAAGCTCAAGTGTGACAACTTTGAAGTATGGTGTGGAAATAAGAAAGGGGACGGCCTCCCTCCCTGCTTTTTATCCCTGTCACTTTAGGCAAGTTCCATTGTCACTCTTGCTGCCTTATCTCCTATCCAACATGGGAATAATATGGTTTTTAGCTCTTGGGGTATGTATGACAATTAGATAATATTCATAAAGCACTTAGCACAGAGCTTTGGCACATGGTATGTGCTCAATAAAACTTAGCTATGATTATGAATCTATTATTGTATAATAATTTGTTGATAATAGCATCATTATTAGTATAAAGCAGTAAGCACACGACTAGCAAATAAAGAGTATCAATGAATATCGGTATTGTTATAAATATATATTAACAATACAGGTTGAGCCTACCTAGTTTGAACATTTAAATCCCAAATGCTTTAAAATCCAATACTTTTGAGCACTGACATGAGGCCACAAGTGGAGCATTCTGCACATAAGTACTGAACATAAACTTTGCTTCACACACAAAGTTATTTAAATTATCTACAATGTTGTATACAATTATCCTTAGCCTCTGTGTATGAGTCGTATATGAAACATAAGTGAATCTCGTGTTTCGACTTGGGTCCCACCCTCAAGATATCTCATTATGTATGTGCAAATATTTCAAAAGTCAACAAAATCCCAAATCCAAAACATTTCTGCAATTTGGGTAAGGGATACTCAACCTGGGTATGCCATATAATATAAATATTGTTGTATTTCAAATTATATCATTATGCACTATATGTAAATGATCATCAATGACATATTTATGACTATTCTACAGTATAAATATAATCATGTAAATATGTATTGCTATAGCATGTGTTAAAATTATGATCATGATTATGTAAGGAAGTTACCACTGGGCCTGCCATCTAGTAAGTATATTATTATTATACTATTATTAATCTTTGGAAGGCTAAGGCAGGAGGATTGCTTGAGGCCAGGAGTTTGAGACCAGCCTGGGCAACATAGTGACATATGCTCATCAAATATGTGAACCTTTTTTACTATTGTTTGTAATATCCCTTAGCAGTAATGATGTAAAGAAAAAGAAAAGCCCCCAGCAACACTGAGGCTCTAACCCAAAGCAGCCAGCAGGGGCTGTTCCCGCAGAGGGCGACGCCTGCGTTCCAGCATCCTTGGGGGACTGCCCCAGACGGGTGGGTCCCCCTGCCTTGGGATCCAGGGCTGTGGAGGGAAGGAAGAGCCCATCTCCCAGGCCTCCAGCCCTCCCTCCGCAGGGAATTTGCCTGTGGATGCAGATCGGCCGGTTACTAGAGACGTTCGCGAGTCAAATAATTCTCTCCCGCGTCAGCTGGGCCCGCCAAGCGCCGGGGATGTTATGACAATGGTCGCCCTGGCAACCGCGGGAAGGCGTCGCGGCCGCTGGCTGCGGCTGCAGCGATTTCATTACCCTCGCTGGGTCTGATAACCCGAGCGCCTTGGCCACGCAGCCAGGGACGCGGTCCTGAAGGTGGTGCGCCCGCTGGCAAAGGGGTTGGGATTTATTTTTAGAGGCCTGGCGTCCACCGCCAAGGATGTATGGCCTTTTTGAAAGGCCAAAAAAAAAAAAAAAATGCATTGAGCACCGACTGTATGCCAGCCACGGATCTGAGCGCCGGGGGGGTGGGGGTGGGGGGAAGACAGGTAAATCCTGTGCTCTCTCGAGCTGACATTCTGATGGGAGTGTGGTGGTGGTGGTGATGGTGGGGTGGAGGGAGGCGTAACCATGGAAACCAATAAACAGGATGCCTTGTGAGATAGCAAAGTGCCATCAAGGAAGAGAGCAGGGTGGTGTGGCGGTGACATGGAGGGGTGACCGGGAAGAGGTGACACACTTGCAGAATGGGAAGGGGCAGTGTATGCCTTGAGCTGGTGGGAAGGAGGTCTGGGTGGCGGGAAAAGCAAGTTCCAGGGACGGACCCTGTGGATTTAGGACGTTGAGCTCTTTGCTGCTGGCTTGTGCCTTTAGAGAATGGGGTGCAGAGGAGGCGGTCCTGAGGGGAGACAGAGGCTCTGGAGCCTGCCTCTGTATCTGTATGACTTCAAGGACAGTTGCATCGCATTCCTGAGCCTCAGTTTCCACGTGTGTAAGATGGGGTGAGAGATGAACCCCTTCCCTTGGTGCTGCTATGGGGTTTACAGCAGAGACGATTTTGTGAAGGGAGGTGGTCCATAGAAGATCCTCAACACATCTTGCATTCTCTTCCATCTTCCACGGACTCCGCTTCTGAATTAAACAATAACACCTAAGGGGTGATGGTTTGGGGCTCTGGCAAGGCAAACCCTGGGCCAAACCATAGGTCTCTGGGTTTTATCTGGGTTTAGATTCTGAGTGAAAAGTTCCATGTTTCACATGGAATTTCAGACACGATTATTTTTAGCTCCGTCACATGTCTTGACTTTTTAATTTTTTTTTGTTTTGTTTATGATGCTAAATTTACCGTCATGCTAATACGAAGTACAGTAATAATGCACTGAGGATGCTCAGATCGGGCAGGGCCTGAGAAAAATTTTCCATCTGCCTGGAAGGTGCCAGGCTGCCCCCTGGTGTGGAGCTGGAAGATGGCACTCCTGAGTTCCAGCTCCTTCTCCCACAACCTAGAATCCTTCCAACCCGCAGGCCCAAGGGACCTTACTCTGCATCTGGGCAGTGCAGAGTCAGACGGTGGGCTTGGCCTGGAAGTACTATTTCCAGGAGTCCTGTGTTCTTTTTTTTTCCTTTTTTTTTTTTTCCCAGTTCAGCTCTGCCTGGACCTGAATTGAGGGCAACCTAAAAATCAATTAGGACGCCCAGCAGGGTGAGGCCACGCAAAGGCCTTTTTCTAATTGTGTTTTTTAACTTTTGACGATAATCTGTTTCAGCGGAGAATTGTGAAGAAGGCACGGGACTGGGAATCAGGGGTCCTGAGTTCAAATGCTGATCCTGATGCTTGTTTATCTGTGGATCTTGGGCACCATTCCAACGCCTCCCCAGTCCCAGTTTTCCCATCTGTAGAACAATATTAACAATTGAGCACTCGCTCACTCCAGCATTGCCATGATACTCAACTAAGGAAGACTTTTGGAAAATAATTTATTGGGTGATGTCGGTGGGTGAAGATCAATACCTGACATTCACTGAGTAGGGAGGTCAGTGCCTCTCACGCCTTCTGCTGTAAAGGACCAGCTTTATCTTTCCTGACACTTTGCAGCCAATATTTTCATGAAATACAATACAAATGATTTACTAGAAAAATGAAATGAGAAAAAGCTTAAACAAAATTCAACGCACACCTCGGAAAATTTAGATTGAATAGACATAAGATAAATGTTCTCTCTTGATTTCTGTGCTTTCCTGAAGGGATTGGCACCTGTCTTTGGGGTCCACCTGAAATAGCCCTGTCTTAAAGGGAAGGGTGGTGTGTAATTGATTTTTGTATTTCTTGCTCTCTGTATTTAGACAGCGCCTAAAATGCCTGCATGTCAGCTATTAATACTTGGGAGGCTAAGGCAGGAGGATTGCTTGAGGCCAGGAGTTTGAGACCAGCCTGGGCAACATAGTGAGACCCCATCTCTCAAAAAAAAAAAACTGGACATGGTGGTGTGTGCCTGTAGTCCCAGCTACTGAGTAGACTCAGGTGGGAGGATTGCCTGAGCCCAAGAGTTCAAGGCTGTGGTGAGCCATGATCATGCTGCTGCATTCCAGCCTGGGTGACAGAGTGAGACCCTGTCTGTTAAAAAAATTTTTTAAAGCACCTAAAATATCTTTAAATGGATGAATGAAAGGTTTTACTTCTTTTAGAATAAACGTAGAACTGCCATCATTATTATCCTGTGGTTTGGAATATGGTTTTGTAAGAGGTTGTTCTCTGAACTTGGCATCCTCACCGACTGCTCTGAACCCTGGCCGCCCTTCTGTTCTGGCTCTTCCCACTTGCCTTGTGATTTGCACTTGCACATCTGTCTTCCCTGCCCACTGGGAACCCTTTCAGGCCTGGACTGGTGCTGGCAGCTCTCAAAGCTGCTCAGGAAACGAGGCTGCCACACAAATGCCTGCACGGCCTCTGAAGGGGACTGTCAGCTGAGGGTGCTGCATCCCAGCTTCCAGAATGGGGTTTCTGCCCTGCTTTTATTATCCAAGATCCCAGATACTTAGGTTTGTTTGCGAAACAATCTGCTTTCATTACATAATCATTCAGAAAGTAGATGGGTATTTCTCATGCTTGCCTGGTCCTCAGAATCATGGGGTGCTGGATGTTTTTACAGATTCTTGGTCCTTCTCCAGATTTGCTGAATCAGAATTTCCAGAGGATGGGCCGGGAGATTATTTTTATTTTTTAAGAGACAGGGTCTTGCTCTGGTGTCCAAGCTGGAGTGCAATGGTGCAATCATAGCTCACTGTAACCTCGGACTCCTGAGCTCAAGCAATCCTCCCGCCTCAGCCTCCCAAGTAACTGGAACTACAAATGTGCACTGCCACACCCATCTATTTAAAAATTTTTTTTTTTTTAGAGATGGGGTTTTTCTATGTTGCCTAGGCTGGTCTTAAACTCCTGGCCTCAAGTGATCCTCCCACCTTGGCCTCCAAAACCCTGGAATTATAGGGGTGAGCCACCATGTCCTGTGAGGTTTGATTTTGAACAAGCATCTTCAGATGACTTTTATGATCAGAAAATGGGGGAAAGATGAAATTATGTAAAATTATCTAGTACTTTGTGAGAGCTGCATAAACTCTATGCCCCAGGCCAGGCTCAGTGGTTCAGCCTGTAATCACAGCACTTTGGGAGGCTGAGGCAAGTGGATTGCCTGAGCCCGTGGGTTTGAGACCAGCTCGGGCAACTTGGTGAGACCTTGTCTCTACAATAAATCAAAAATTAGCCAGGCGTGGTAGCACGCGCCTGTAGTTCCGGCTACTTGGAAGCCTGAGGTGGAAGGATTGCCGGAACCCAGCAGGTCGACGCTGGGGTGACTGTGAGCATGCCACTGCACTCAAGCCTGGGTGATGGAATGAGACTCCACCTCAAAAAAAAAAACAACCCGAAAAACTCTATGTCCCTCAGTTTTCTCATCTGTAAAATGGGGGTATTACTAAGGCTATTGTGAGGATTCAATGAAATTATGTATATTAAGCACTAAGCAGAATGCCGGCCATTTATGTATATAAATATATATGCATATGTGTGTATGTAATATATATATACATATAAAACTTATTTATATATAGCTGACATTAAGGATGACCCAGGTATTTTTATTGTTGACAAATGTTTGATTTTCATGAGATTTGTAACTATTATATAGGTAATTCATGCTTATAGAAAAATTATGTGATACAAAAGCACAGAAGTAAGCAAATAAATCTCACCTGTAATAACCTGGCAATGCCTCTGCCCCCATTTTGGGGAATTTCCTTCTCATCTCAATGGTGTCTGTGTGTGTATGTGCATAAATATATTCATGTATACACATGCATTTTATATTCAGGAAATGGGATGACATTATAATTATTGTGTTGGCTGCTGTGTTGGTCCACTTAGTATGACGTTCTCTGTGTGTCAGTAAATAAGAGCTTGTGAGACTTGGGTTCTAATCCCAATTCATCCACTTAGCAGCTTGATGACCTTGGGCAAGTGATTTGACTTTTCTGGGCCTCAATTTTCTCTTTTGTAAAATGGGGAGAGTAATTGGGCCTATATGCCAGTGTTGCTAGGAGGATTAAATAAAATAATTCATAAAAGATGCTCATCACAGTATTTGGCTCAGAACATGTCCCCATTAACCGGCAGCCATGATTGTTCTGTGACATTGGTCTTGTGGAATAGGCAGAAAGAGCTCCTGATTGCCCATTGGGAAGCTTGACTCGTTCTCTGCTCAGTCCGGCTGTACACCCTGAGCAGTTTTCTGGGTTTGCACCTGCTCAGACAAACATGCTCTTGTTCTCAAAGGTGATTCTTTCTTTTTTTGGGGGGGGGGTCGGGGTTTCACTCTATCACCCAGGCTGGAGTGCAGTGGCATGATGGCTCACTACAGCCCCGACCTCGTGGGCTTAAGCAATCCTGCCTCAGCCTCCTGAGTAGCTGGGACTACAGGCACAGGCCATCATACCCGGCTACTTTAAACATTTTTTTGTAGAGGCGGTCTCTCGCTATTTTGCCCAGACTGGTCTCAAACTCCTGGGCTCAAGCATCCCAAAGTGCTGGGATTATAGGTGTGAGCCACTGTGCCTGGATCCTCAAAGGTGATTCTTGTTCCCCTTTGCCTCAGGTGGAAGACTAGTACCCAAGGCCACCCTCCCCACCTGTCTTCTTCACTCCATCTACTTCCTAAACCTATTCCCCCATTTCTAATGTATAATCAGGGTCACCCCTTGATTATAGCTCCTGGACAGATGCAGGATTCATCTCTGGGTGACCCTGGAAACACCTCCCCAGAATCCAAGTACTCCTTCAACAATAAGACACAGGCATGCAGGGCATGTCTTCTGCATAGACATCATCTCATGTGATATCCCAGCAGGTCTCTGAAGAAAGGTGATATACATTCATTTGACAGATGACAAAGCGGAAGCTGAGAGAGCTGAAGTGACTCACCCAAGCCTCAGAGCCAGACATGGTGACTCATGCCTGTAATCACAGCACTTTGGGAGGCTGAGACAGGAGGATCACTTGGACCCAGGACTTCGAGACCAGCCTGGGCAACATAGCGAGACTTTGTCTCTACAAAAAATAAAAAAAGACAGACAAGGCTCTCTTTCTGTCCTTGAGGGGTCGGTGCCCAAACTTTGGATTTTCAGTTCAGAAGCCATGAACACCTCCCAGTGCAGTATCCTGGGAAAGAGAGGGAGCTTTCGGATCAAACCCTGGCTCCCCCACTTAAATAGCTCTATGGACCTGGGCAGGTGATTTAACCTGTTGAAGCCTCAGTTTTCCCATTCATAGAATGGGCTCAAAATACCAGCCTCTCACAGCTAGCCTTGATATGTGGATTAAAAATGAATGAACAGCCGGGCTCCGTGGCTCAGCCTGTAATCCCAGCACTTTGGGAGGCTGAGGTGAGTGGATTGCCTGAGCCCACGGGTTTGAGACCCGCCTGGGCAACTTGGCGAGACCTCATCTCTACAATAAGTCAAAAATTAGCCGGGCGTGGTGACGCATGCCTGTAATTCCGGCTACTTGGAAGGCTGAGGCGGAAGGATCGCCGGAGCCCAGCAGGTCGAGGATACGGTGGCCGGGAGCGGCCACTGCACTCCAGTCTGGGTGACAGAGTGAGACTCCAACTCAAAAACAAAACAAAACAAAGAAAATGAATGAACACATTCATAGTACTTGGCCCACGATGCTAGGCACATTGTGTTTAGTAAATGGTGGCTGTAGTATGGCTATTATTACTGACAGTGCTTTATGGGAGTTCACAAAGATACCCCTAGCAGGCATCACCGAACTTGCCTCATGGGCTTTTGACTCAGGTATCAAAGGAATCCCTTCATGCAGAGGATGAAAAGGAATGAAGCAGATTATATGAACAAACATGGAAAGACCCTCAAAGCTGACTACTTAGTGGGAGAAGTAAACTGTACACAGATGCAGGCTACATGAGACAACGTATGTGAGAAAAAAGTCTTACACACAAAATGACACTGCAGTGTTTCAATAAGTACGTGCGTATGTGAGAAAACCCACAGGCCAGGGTCTGGAAAGATGAGCACCAAACTAATCTCAGTGGTTACCCCCATTACCTCCAGGGACAGGGGGAGCCACATTTGTGGGAGTGGTCAAAGGGTGCTTTGGCCTCATCAGAAATGTCCTAATGTTTGTACAAGGAGAATATATGCATGTGTTCATTAAATAATTAAAGTAAATTAAAATAAAGGTATCCTTTCTAAAAAATGCGGTTTTGAATCAGACTGGATTTGAATCTTCTTCTGCATTCTAGCTGTGTGACTGTGAGCAAATGACTTAACTTCTCTGTGCCTCATCTCTTCTATGGTAAAATGTAGATCTTAACCGTACCTGGCTTCAGGGAATGTATATATTGAGATGTTGCGTGTAAGACCTTCTGGATGAACTTGGTACATGGAAGTGCTCAATACTGGTACTTTTTTTTAATTGTTAAACTTATTTACTCTCCCAAATCTAGAAAGGCTGCCTTAATTTTAAAGATATCCAATGTCTTAATTGTCAATCAATTATAATGTTAGAAAAGCTGAAAAATTCTATAATAGACTATGTACAAATAAAATCCCCAGGAAGAATTTATAAGGATTTGCTGAGCCTGTGACATTTGAGGTGGGCTTTGGAGAAAAAGTCAGATTTTCATGAGTTGACAAGGTGGTGAATCAGTTAACTGCAGGTCCTTGTAAAGCTGTATAACAAACAAGCGCAAAACCTCAGTGGCACACAATATAAGCACCCATAGGCCATGAATCTGGTGTCTGCGATAGATTGGTGGCTCTTCTGATCCGGGATGGCCTGACTTATAGCCAATAGCCAGGCTACACTTGGCTGTCAACTGAGGTAGGACAGTTTTGTCTGGGATGTCTGGGAAAACTTGACTCTGCTCTAGGTAGCCTCTCAGCCTTCATCTGGCCAGCCTGGGTACAGTCCCATGGAGATGGCAGAGAGCCGGGAGAGAAAGGGGAGACACACAGGCCTCTTTCTTTTGGTTGAGGCAAGTCACATGGGCAGCCTAATTGAAGAGGCGGTGCCGTAGACTCAGCTTCTTTGGTGAGTCAACTGCAAAGTCACATTACAAAGGGTATGGATGCAGGAGAATTCAAGGATTCTGGTCATCTATCGTTTCACTGTAGCACTGGTGGGAATGGAGAGGACTTCCAGGTAGGAGGAATCTGAACAAAGGCACAGGGAGGTGACATTGAGGTCATGTGTTTAGGAAACTGCACGGAAGTGAATGAGGCGAGAAGGAGAAACAAGGCAGGGTTGAAACTCAATTAAAAGTCTAAGGAGTCTGGACTTTATTCTGTAGGACAGGGTTTCCCAGCTTCATCCATTTGATCCCACTGTCATGCTTTTAGCCATGTCTGTATATTTTCCTTAAAACTACTTGATTTTTTAAAAATACATGTGCATTTAAAAATTAAATATTGCACAACAATTGAAGTGGAAAACTAGTTTCACTTGCCATAAATGGAAGGCAATAAAAAAATAAATACAATGAAAAGAAAAGTGTCCTGAAATTGTGGTTCATCTTGTTACCTGCCCAGGGATCTGAGACCCTCTTAGAGGTGAGAGGTAATCCTCTCACCTCCACCTCCCAAAGTGCTGGGATTACAAGCGTGGGCCACTGTGCCTGGCCATTATTATTATTTTTTTAAAAGAGACCAGATCCTTATTTCTTTTGCAATATTTGAAATGCAACACAGGCATACATAGGTATAGAAAAATAAGCAGTAAAACCTCATTTATTCAGAAGAAAAGTCTGAGGAAAATCACTTAGCCAAAAGTCCAATTTGCAGATATTTTTAATGAAGTAAGCTGGTATTAATTTCAGGCAGTTTCTGTAATTTGGGTGCATTTAAGTGAAATTCCACTAGATTTCAAAATGAGAAAGTAAATAATGAATTAAGAAGACACACAAAGAACTGAGTATCACATGTTCTCACTCATAAGTGGACCTTGAACAATCACTGTAATACTATAAGAAAAGGATTGGCAGTAGTGGAAAATTCCGCAAAGGGGGGGGGGAGTGGAATTGGCAGTAGTGGGAATATGCCTGGGGAAGGTGGGGCACAGCTCATCAACAAAGTGACCTGCACAATGAATATCTGCATACCTAATCCTGAATTGTACCCCACAATTTTAAAATAAAAAAATTTAGAAGAAAAAAAAAGAAGACACAATTTTTAGTTCAACTAAAAGTGCATTTTCTTACAGTATGATTTTAACCTGTACTTTCTTAGAGAAATGATACATTTGACTTTTTGAAATTTATTTATTTATCGATGGAGACAGAATCTTGCTGCATTGCCCAGGCTGACCTCAAGCAATCCACCCGACTCAGACTCCTGAGTTGACATTTGACTTTTAAATGTTTTAAAAATTATTTTAAAACTGATTAGTTGTTTCATTTTTACTATTTTTAAATTTTTTCTTTTTTTCCCACTTTTTCCTTTTTCTTTTTTAATATTAGAGACAAAGTCTTGCTCTGTCTTCCAGGCTGGAGTGCAGTGGTGTGATCATAGTTCACTGCAGCCTTGAATTCCTGAGTTCAAGGATTCTCTTGCCTCAGCCTCTGGACTAGCTGGGACTACAGAGATACACCACCACACCCAGCTAATTTTTTATTTTGTTTTGTTTTTTTGTAAAGATAGAGTCTCATTCTGTTGTTTAGGCAGGTCTCAAACTCCTGACTTCAAACATCCTCCTGCCTTAGCCTCCCAAAGAACTGGGATTACAGGAGTGACCACCCAGTCCCAATCCAATTTTGATTTTTAAAAAAATGCTTTTTTCTGATACAGGTAGTCATATAACACGCAATATCAGCACTATTGCTGTGGTAGTCTCAATGATTCTTCACCTCATTGCATGGATAACACTCACTACAACCCTATGCAGCAGATACAATGTAACCCTCATTTTCCAGGTGAGGTTCAAAGCCCAGAAAGCCTGATTCTAGTACCCAAAACTCCAGACCTCTGCCTAATACTGACTTGATTCCAACACACTGGCATGGGAAATAAAAAAGTAAAATGAAGGATGATATATCTGAGTTCTCTTTCTCTGGTTCCATGTTGTGCTTTTCTACTTTTTCAATTACTAATGAGCCTTCAACTTAAATCAGTGCAAAGGAAACAAGCTTTTGGGGCACGCTTACTGCTATTACAAATGCCATTATCTCAGGGCCTGAGAAATCCACTTGTCTTTTGATTGCATGAATTTCTTTTCCACATGGTGAGGAAAGTCCTCATCTGGAGAGAATCTCCTTTGTCCAAGAACGTATTAGAATAAAGATAGAGATAAAGAGTAATAGCTCTTAGACACAGGTTTCATATCTAAATCTTCTTCAGAAATTCAGGATTGGTTTGATGATCTGTCCTGAAATATCAGAAGCAAGATAAAGTCTTGGGTAATCATATTCTTTATAGAACCTTCCAGAGCCTAGCACAGTGCCTGGCATGCATTTGGCACTTACTTGCTGAGTGACTAAGCAAATCAAAGTTTAGGTATGTGCAAAGGGTGGACGGGATACCTCGACTAAGTCATTTTTTTTTTTTTTTTTTGAGTCAAGATCTCACTCTGTTGCCCAGGTTGGAGTGCAGTGGCACAATCATGGCTCACTTCAACCTCGACCTCCTGGGCTTAGACAATCCTTCTGCCTCAGTCTCCTTAGTAGCTGGGACTATAGGCACACACCATCATGCCTGGTTAACTTTTTGTAGAGACAGGGTCTCAATATGTTGCCCAGGCTGGTCTTAAACTTCTGGGCTCAAGAAATTCTCCCATTTTCGCCTCCCTAAACGCAGGGATTACAAGCATGAGCCACTGCACCCAGTCTCAACTAAGACTTAAATTAAAAAAAGAAAAATTGCTTTAAACGTTGAAAAAGCAAAGCATTATAAAAATTAAAACAATATATGAGTATAGTAAAAAGTAAATGCCTCTCGCTACTCCCATGCCAAATTTCCTGTTACAGTTTGCCGTATTCTGCCAGATATTTTTCTGTGTGTTTACAAACATATGTCATGAACACACATATAATTTTTGAAAATATAAATGCAATCATGTTATGCAGTGTCTTTTGCAGTTAGCTTTTTCCCTGGAGATAAAAATCTTGGAGAGGTTCCCAAATCAATATGTATCAATCTACCTCATTTAGAAAAAATGAATATAGTGTTCTATTTGACGGATGTGCTACAACTTATTCATATTCGTCTTTTCTGTTGATGTACATTTTTATTGTCTTCGGGTTTTTAAAACCACAAACTTCTGCAGTAGCTCACCAGCCTTCTACTCTGTGTACACACGTGTGTAAGTGTTTCCATAGGGTGCCTTCTTAGAAGCGAGATTCCTGGAATCCAAGTGCAATGGGTATTAAAATGTTGATGGGGGCTGCCAGAACAAATTGTCCTCAGTGATTTTCTCAATGACCTCCCACATTCTCTGGGACACTGGGTAGCACCTGTGTGAAACCATGTTGCCATGCCTATCCGAACCTTGTCTTTAGAAGTTTTATAACATTTCTTCACTAATAAGCAAATAAGACATACATGTTGTGGTTTCTAATACTGCTATAGAGAAGCAAGCAGGAAACACGTAGGTCACTCATCACCTCACCATCGGAGATGACTACGACTGACATTCTGTTACGTACCCTCTCAGGCCTTTGCTGTGCATCTATATACATACAGTTTTATACAACTATCTACCACGTTATTGCTTTTAAACATTTATTTATTTTTAATGGACATAGATACCTATTGAACATATTGATGGGGTACATGGTGATGTTTGGTGCACAGATGGGTAGCGATCTGATGAGGGTAAATTTACATAATCTGTCATCTCAAACATTGATTATTTCTTCACTACTCTTTTTAATGGTCATTGTATGAATATGTTGTAATTTATTTACATATTCCCTATTATTGAAGAGTTAGATCGTTTTCAATCTTTCATGGGTACTATCAACTTGGAGCTGAAGTTTCATGAACATTTCTACTTGTTTCTTTAGAAGAAAACCCTTAGCATTGTCCATAGGAAAGATAATATGAGTGACAGAGGTGAGCTCCATGTGTAATTTTAAATTAAAAAAAAAGAAACAGATGAATTCAATTTTCATATGATATTGAGCCCAATATATACAAAATATTATCGCTTAAACATAGAATAATTGTAAAAATATCAGACAGTTACTTTATGTTCTTGTTTTTGCCAAGTCTTTGATCTCCAGGGTGTATTTTAACTTACAGCACATCCCAGTTTTGTATTGCTCTACAAAATAATAAAATTGTATTTAACAGGAAAAAAAATGATGTTTTACACAGCTTTAGTTTTTGAGTTTCAGTTAAATTAATTCAGATGAAATGAAATCGAAAAGTCTGTTCCTTAGTTGAGCTAGCCATGCTGGAAGTGCTCACTTGGCCTCACGTGGCTGGTGGATACAGAGAAGAAATTGATTCGACTCTCTCTGCTTTTCCAGTGTGTAAAGCCAAAGTGCGGTTGGTGTGTGCCTGGATATCAGGTTTTGAGAACTGACTGGCGAATCCAAGATGGAAGGTGACTGGTGTTGAAGGGATTCGAGCCGTGGGATTTAAGTGAAAGCAGCCACATGTTTTCTGTTGAATAAAGAGATATAAGAGGAAGCAGTGGGCCTTGCTTGTTTGAAACAGTTGCAATAAGATGATGAAACATGTCAAGAATTTTGCCCAACCAGATGGCTCCTTTTAATTTTTTATTTATTTATTATTTTTTTGAAAGCAGGATTTATTGAGAGGACAGAAAAGCTCTCAGAGCAGGAGGGGATTGCCCTGATGGCTCTTTTAAAAGTGCTTGAATCTCTCTACCACTCATGGCCCTGTATTTGCCCTGCCCCAGAGCTAGCTGGGGAGACCTAGCTCTGAGCTCAGATGAATGCAGTATCCTTCCAGATAGATGGTCAAATTATGGTGGTCATGGATACGTTCTTGCTTGGTGTCTTTCAGAGGTCCATGTTATGGTTTGAATTGTGATCCTCCAGGGATTTATATGTTGAGATCCTGATCCTCAACACATCAGAATATGACCTTATTTGGAAATAGGATCATTGCAGATGCATTTCATTTGGATTAGGTTGTACTGGAAGTGATGGGCCCCCAATCCAGTATGACTAGTGTCCTTATAAAAGGAGAGATAAATGCAGACACACACACACAGAGAATCCTACGTGAAGACTGAAGTTTTGCTGCCCTTAATTGTCTGAAATGCTAGTGCCTGGCACTGCTGACACCGTAATCTCAGACTTCTGGCCTCCAGAACAGTGAGACAATACGTTTTTGCTGATCAAGCCACCCAACGTTGTGGCACTTTATACGGCAGCCCTTGTGAACTAATAAAGGCCAGAACTCGCCTTTTTTGGTAAACCTCTGTCCCTCATAATGGTACAAATTTCTGAGTTCTGCAGCTGATAATATAAAATTCATTGTGATTTATTTATAAAACTGTTGAGGGAGTTATATAAATGAATTGTGTTTAAAATTTGTAGATGGACTCAATCATATTTTTCTGTAGTAAGATTTTTTGGCTTCAACATATACAACTCTTTGAACATTTAAAAAAACAGTTTAAAGCCTTTGGAAGACATTTAGCAACATAATTAAAATTTTAAAATGTTTTTTGAGTAAAAATTAGTTTCATTCACCTTACTAATAAAATGAAAGTTGTCGTTTTTGGTAAGCCTATGTTCCATTGCAGTTGGTAGCACAGTAATCAGACATTAAGCTAAGGTACCTGAAACATTTTTTATTTGGAATTTCAAATATTGCCAAAAAGAATATATTTTTCCTTCTAATTTGTTTCTGAATGAATGGGTTCTGACTTATGGATACCAGGGCTCTCAACTTATGCATCTAGAGAGTCTCATGTCTACCTTTTATTTTCCTACTTGTTCTAACCACTTTTCTTTACAGGTACAGAAACTACACAAAACAAATCTACTTTGACAAATCCCCATCATTCTTTGAGCACTTCTGTACTTTCTGGCATGAGAACATTTTCCAATTTCTCCTTGTTCTTTTCCTACCTCCTGCCCCAGCAGAATCAGCCATTTCTCCAAGGAGCACTGGTCCCTCTGAGTGGTAAATGGTATTAGGAGCCAAGATCTGTGTCCAAGGTGTGCTTAGTGACTTTGGGGTGTCATCATGTTTCCAGTCTCCTCTGTGCACAGTCTAGGTATATATATGCAATGCATGTATGCATACATATACATATATACATACATATATATATATATATACACTTTTATTTACTTTTATATCTGCATGTAATGTGAATACAACAGGACTTATTCTAGATTTTTCACTTCTCACATTTGTATCACTTTTCTCAAACAGTGAGAAAAATAATCCTTAATATACATGTTTGTTTGCTCAGTTTTCTGTATTGTGCTAATCTCCCAACTTCACTGGGCCTCTGCCTGGCTTGACTGCCCATCTCCTGGGCCCTGACCCCGTGGGTCTGCATTCTCTCCCTGGTTCTGCTGCCTGCCTTGTGACTAAGTCATTTATTTCTAATTTATGAAATTTTCTTACTTTTCATCTAGTTACCTTTTTTTTTGAGTTGGAGTCTCACTCTGTCACCCAGACTGGAGTGCAGTGGCTGCTCCCGGCCACTGCAGCCTTGACCTGCTGGACTCCGGTGATCCTTCCGCCTCAGCCTTCTGAGTAGCCGAAATTACAGGCATGCGCTACCACACCTAGCTGATTTTTTTTGATTTATTGTAGAGATGAGGTCTCGCCAAGTTGCCCAGGTGGGTCTCGAACCCGCGGACTCAGGCAATCCACTTACCTCAGCCTCCCAAAGCATGGGATTACAGGCTGAGCCACCAATCCCGGCTTCATCTAGTTATCTTAATGAATAAGTTTTAAAAACGTCTAATCTTTTCCTGAGTTCTGATACTTCACTTTTTCGATTTTCTAATTCTGACTTAAGTTGCTTTTTCAGAGCTCATATCATTTAAAAAATGTTTTTAACATAATTTTGAAATTGTAGTTGGTGGTTTTTTTTCTTCTCTGTGATGTATTTTTCTGGTGTGCTTTCATTTTTTTTTTTTTTGAGTTGGAGTCTCACTCTGTCACTCAGACTGGAGTGCAGTGGCCGCTCCTGGCCACTGCAGCCTCAACCTGCTGGGCTCTGGTGATCCTTCCGCCTCAGCCTTCCAAGTAGCTGGAACTACAGGCGTGCCCTACCACACTCAGCTAATTTTTTGATTTATTGTAGAGATGAGGTCTTGCCAAGTTGCCCAGGTGGGTCTCAAACCCGCGGGCTCAGGCAATCCACTCACCTCAGCCTCCCAAAGTGCTGGGATTACAGGCTGAGCCACCGAGCCCAGCCTCATTTTTTAAAAATTTATTTTGTTGCGCTTTTATTGCCTGAAGGAATGTTATTTTGTTCTTTATTCTCTTTTTGTCATTATAAATTGAATGGAATTTGGTTTTTTTTATCTTATAGCTGACCCTTGAACAACATGGAAGTTAGAAAAATCCACATATAATTTTTGACTTTCCCAAACTTAACTGCTAATAGCCTACTGTTGACTGGAAGCCTTACTAATAACATAAACAGTCAATTACCACACATTTTCTTTGCTACATGTATCACATACTGTATTCTTTCAATAAAGTAAGCCAGAGAAAAGAAAATGTTATTAAGGAATTCATAAGGAGGATAAAATGTGTTTTAAGTGGGTTATTGTACAGGCCTTCATCTTCATGCCTTTCATGTTAAGTAGGCTGAGGAGGAAGAAAAGGTCTTACTTTCTAACGAGTGGAAGAGGTGGAAGAAAATGCATGTATAGGTGGACCTGCACAGATCAAACCCACGTTGTTTGGTAGGAAACTGTAGTTATCTCTTGCCTTTTAACAAATGACCCTACAACAGAACTGTTTATTTTCTCACAGTTTATGTGGATCAAGATTTGAGGAGTAGCTTAGCTGGGAGGTCTGGTTCAGGGTGTTTCATGCGGTTGCAGTCAAGATGTTGACTGGGGCTGCCATCATCTAAAGGCTCGATTGGGGTCTGAGGATCCTTTCTCAAGATGGCGCACTCACATGGCTGTTGACTGAGGCCTCCATGCCTCACCAATGGGCTCTCCATAAGCTGATAGAGTGTCCTCGTGACATGGCAGCTGGCTTCCCCCAGAGAAAGTGATCCAAGAGAGAATGAACAAAATAAGAAGCCACCGTACCTTTTACGACTTAGTTTCTAAAGATGCACACGGTCACTTCTGCCATATTCTGTCTCTCAGTCTAGCCCTCTTTGAAGGGGAGGAAAGTTAGGTTCCAACCCTTGAAGGGAGGAATATCAAAGAATATATGGGCTTATTTAAAAAGACCATATCCTTTTTCTATTGCTCACTTTTATACGACATTAATTTTCTTGACCTTATAGAAGGAAACGTGATTCAGGATCTGGTTTCTAACCTCACAGATCTCCATTATTGTTTTCATCTCACGTTCAAAACTATAGTGGCTTGACTTCTGCATGTCTAGCTTCTACTTCTCTCCTCCACCCTCTGAATCCAGGCATTCTCTTCTCTCCTATTTCCAATCAATTTTTCTATTGGAGTAAGTAAAACTCCCCCTAGTTTCAACTGCTGTTCTCAAATTGACCCATTATCTTTTTCAGTGACTTGAGGTCTCCTATTCTCTGATCCATAAGATGCCCATTTCCCATCTGTTTTCCCCCACACAGGCACGGATACCATGTAGGTTTGTATCTGTCTGTGCGTGGCCCATACCTGCTGGTGTTTTGGGGTTTCTGGAGATAATCAGTTGTCTACTTTAATTGAAAATGTTGTCTATGTACTTTGGGTCTTATTATCCTTTTGCTGTATCAATTTTTATGAGGCAGGGTTCAGAGAGATTTCTGTTGCTGTTGCTGTCTTCTCAGAGTTCAGTTTGTTTTCTCATTTTTGGTAGAAATATTGGTAAATAAATAGTTTCCTTTCTTTTTACCACTGTCCTAAGGAGACAACAGTGCAATTATTGATAAATGGCAGGTCATGCCTGGCCTCGGAGGCAGGGCTACAATAGGAAGTGGTGGAGATTGTGGTTAATTAAAGGCACATACCCCATCTAAGGGGGCACCGGCTGTTGTGTACCAGCCCGGGCTCTGCAGCCTGGAAGGTGGGCCCATGCAGACAGGTTTTCAGCCTCTTCAAGAGAAGCCAGAAATTTAGAATTTTATATGAAATAGTCTTATTTCTAAATGTTGTCAACAAGTACTGAGTGGGCCTAAAATATATGTTCATGAATGAGATATTATCGAGGAGCTGGTTTTATCCCACAGGCCTATTATGCATCTTTGTCGCCTTCGGTCATGGCCTTTGACCCTCAATAGCACTGACTGGTTTGCTCATCTCTCTGCTATTATACCATAAGCCCCGCAGGGCTCAGAGCCATTTCTGATTCCCTATCTGAATATCAAGACTAGAGTACCTTCTTGCTGCATGACAGGGGCCTAGTAGCTACTTGGTGAGCCAACCAGAGCCATGGAAGGCTGAATAACAGCCCCCCAAATAGGTCCACATCCTAATCCCTGAAAGCTGTGAATACGCGACCTTCCATGGCAAAAGGGGCTTTGCAGATGTGAGTCCATTAAGGATCTTGAGATGGGAGATGATGGTCCTGATTATCTGGGTGGACCCAGTGTCATCACAAGGGTCCTTGTAAGAGAGAGGTGGGAGGGCTGGAGGCAGCGGTGGGGGTGACAGTGGAAGCCAGAGTTTGGAGTAACACAAGGTCAGGGCCAGGAGCCAAGGCATGCGGGGGCGGGGAGGGGAGCTCAGGGACTTCATTGCTGAAAAGGCAAGGAAATTGACTCTTGCTGAGAGCCTCCAGAAGGAACCAGCCTTGCTGACACTTTCAAGAAAGATAATGAAATGGAAGAAAATTAAAGTCCTTAAGCATGTGGATGCCTGTGGCTGACTTCAGACTGTGATACAAAACGTGTGTTGTTTTAAGCCACTGAGTGTGTGGTCATGGGTTATAGAAAGCCACAGAAAACCAGGACACGAGGGATGCCAGCCTCCCCCAAGGAGGGCGGACTTCATGCCTCCCCAGGAGTCTGGAAGCTTCAGCAACAGAAGCCCGGCTCCCTCCAGCTTAAGCAAGAACAGAGACTGTATTGGCCAACGTCCTGCAGAGTCCAGGGATACCTGCAGAGGGCTTGGAGGATGGAACAGGTGTGTCCAGGAATGTGACTCCACCTCCCGGCTCTGATTTCTCCCAAACAGGCTTCGACCTGAGGCAGGCTCCCAGGTGGCAGCAGGGATGGTGGCCCAGGCAGCTCCTGGCTTCCGCAGTACCACCTGGCAGTCCCAGTGGGAAGCGAGGGTTGTGTCCTGAGCACTTGGAAGAGGTTCTGGAGGGTTCTCAGCAGCCCCGCTGAGTTCCTCATTGACCTTGACTCAGATGTGGCCGTGTGGCCCTGGCCTGGTCACATGCTCACTCTGCAGCAGGGGTGGGTGAGGGGGCCAGCCTCCCCTGAACCATATGGACTGACAGCCAAAGAAAGGAGGTTCCCCAAAGGACAGTTGAAATGTTCATTTCAGAAAAAGAGAAGATGGAAACCAGAGAGGCAGCCACAGCAGATGCCCCTGTCGTCATCCTGGCTTTGACTTTTGTGATCCTAGAATGCCAAGGCTGGGTTCTTGATCAATGTGGGTTGACGCTGCCTCGAAATGTCACAGGCATCCACATGTCTAAGGATTTTAATTTTTTTTCATGTATTTATCTTTATTAAATATACTTTAAATTACAAATATGATAATATACTTTAAGTACCTATTGAAACAATGCCAAAAACATATATAAAGAGGCCAGACCTGATGGCTCACACCGGTAATCTCAGCACTCTGGGAGGCTGAGGCAGGAAGAGCATTTGAAGCCAGGCATTCAAGACCAGTCTGGGCAACATAGTGACAAGAAATAAAGAAATTAGCCAAGCATGGTGGTGCACGTCTGTAGTCCCAGCTACTAGGGAGGCTGAGGCAGGAGGATCGCTTGAGCCCAGGAGTTTGAGGTTGCAGTGAACTGTGATTGCACCACTGCATTCCAGCCTGGGCAACAGAGCAAGACTCTCTCTCTCTCTCAAAAGAAATGTATATGAAGAAACACTTAATCATCTTAAACATTCTTCTCCACCTTCCCCCCTCACCCCTTACCTCTCACCATAGAGTCTCCCAGTCCTAAGTTAAAAGCCTGAAATTTATTGTTATTATTTTTTTACTTTATTATAGAGATGTGGGCTACAAGTCAGGATTAGGTACATAAGTAATCTACATGCCAGTGAAGTTTGGGCTTCCATCTGGTCCTCACTTCCTCTGGTTTGGGACCAGGTACACTTTGTGTTGTTACGTGTCCCCCTCCCCTGGCAGTGCCGATCCCTCCCTTGTTTTATTGTGATTAGTGTTCAGGTCCCACTTATGACTGAGAACATGTGGTATTCTGTTCTCTATTTCTGTGATAGAGCACTAAGTATGATGGTCTCCAGCTCCATCCAATTTGTTGTGAAGTCCATGATTCTGTCCTTCATGGCTGTGTAATATTCCATTGTGTGTATGCCCATTTTGATATCCAGTCCACTTTCGATGGGCAGTAGGGTTGGTTCCATGTTTTTGCTACTGTGAATAGTGCTGCAATAAATATGCATGTGCAGCTGTCTTTTTGGTAGAACGATTTATGTTCCTCCGGGTATATTCCCAGAAGAGGGATTGCTGGGTTGTAGAGAAGGTCCATTTCTAGTTGGAGTTTATTCTTCCATATCTTTTTCTCTGCTCGGGCACATAAATACTTTCTTTCTTTTGTTAATGTTAGTTTTTACAAAACTAGCAGTGAAATCTTTCCTGTTCGTGTCACGGCATCCCTCCAGAAGCCTGGATTGGGGCTCATCTCACTTTAAAAGTATTGATTTTGGGGGGTGGGGCAGGGGAGGGGCGCAATTTAAAAAGGGAAAAAAAGAAAAAAAAAGTCAAGTTTTGATTTTTGAATACTTGCCTATAACTTAGATTCAAATGGCACACAAGGGTTATTAAATAAACAACGTTTCCCACCTCTCTTCCCCTCCCCGTCTCTTCTTCCCTTCCCTAGAGTACTGGGAATCCTTCCAGAAAGACTTTCTGCATTAGCAGAGACATACGTGGGAACCTTCTCCCTATGAATGGGACGGTATTTGTTTATCAGTGTATCTTGGAGATTGTTCTGCGTTGGTACACACTGTGCCTGGCGGTTTGATTCTACAGCTGCATGGACTTCCTTAGTGTGGCTAGAGTGTCATTTGCGTAATGACTCTGCCACTGATGGGCCCTCAGGGGGTTTGCGATCTTTTGCCACTGCAAACAGAACTGTAAAGAGATAGCCTTGTGCGGTCGTTTTGTGCAGGATGGTGCCGATTGAAGGAATTGCCAGGTCAAAGGATGTGGCAATTGAAATGTCAATGGATGTGTGTCTCCCTCCCCCAGGAAGACGTCAGAGGCGCCTGTTTGACCATCTTCACTAACACGATGTGGAGATGCGTGGAGCACTGGATCTCACTATAGGGGAAGCACAGCCTTTAAAATACAGAGTTGGCTGGGTGCTGTGGCTCACGGCCATCATGTCAGCGCTTTGAGAGACTGAGGGGGGAGGACTGCTTGAGGCTAGAAGTTTGAGACCAGCCTGGGCAACATAGTGAGACCCCATCTCTACAAAATTAAAAAAAGAAATACAGAGTTGGCTGGGGTTCTGTGTGTGTGTGTGGGTGTTTGTAGGGGATTTTCATCTCTCTTCCTTGTGACTGCCTCTGAGACGTGTCCTCTGTCCCTGTCTGTGTCTCTGCAGAGCAAGCTGGTGAAATACTTCAGCCGGCAGCTGTCCTGCAAAAAGAAGGTGGCCCTGCAGGAGCGCAATGCCGAGCTGGATGGCTTCCCCCAGCTTCGGCACTGGTTCCGGATCGTCGACGTGCGCAAGGAAGTCTTGGAGGTGACCCGGGGGGCCTGGTATCCTCCCTGTCCCATACCACCCACAGCCAGCCCTGGCTGCTCCTTCTGCCCACCCCTGGCACATAATAGGCCCTCGATAAGCAAGTGCTGGATGGAGAACCGCAGGATCTCTTGTGCTGTCCTCACGGGGCAGTTGGGGGTACAGTGCTCCAGCTAGTCAGGCTCTCTCAGCTCGGCTGCTTACATCTCTCTGCCCCTCAGACTAGCACTGTCCAATGGAACTTTCTGAAATGATGGAAATATTTTATATCTGTGCCATCCAGTGTGGTAGCCACTCGCTGCTTGTGATGAGGGCATGGGATTGAGGAACTGAATTTTTAATTGTGTTTAATGTGACTCCATGGGGCCTGTGGCTTCCATGTAGGACAACACAGACAGCATCAGTCTTCTCATCTGTTCAGTGGGTATAATGATTGTCCCGTCTTCTTAAGTAGCTGGCATGATAGAATGAGACAATTTTAATTACATCCTCTGCCCTGTCAGGTGCAGAGGCTCACACACCTGTAATCCTAGCACTTTGGGAGGCCGAGGTGGGAGGATTGCTTGAGGCCAGGAATTTGGGTAACATGGTGAGACCTCATCCGTAAAAAATAAAAAAAAATTAGCCAGGTATGCTGTCTGTGCTTATAAAGGATCTTTCATGCCAAGTAGCCCCCTGGCTACTTTGGAGGCTGAGGCAGGAGGATCACTCGAATCCAGGAGCTGTGATCACATTACTGCACTTCAGCCCGGGCAACAGAGCGAGACCCTGTCTCTAAAAAAATAAAAATAAAAAATATATAAAATGTTCAGCTCAGAGTCTGGCCCCAAACAGAACTCCATGAATGTCAGCTTATTGTTGTGAGCCCCCAATGCCTTGTGTCCACCCTCAGTGACTGAACCACATCCTTAAGGTCTCAGGGATAATGAGATTTCCTTAGCCTCTGGGGCCCAAGGAATTGACTGTTTCTAGCGATGGGGCCATGTCATTGCATCTTGGGTGCCAGGCCTGGTCCCAAGAACTTTACATGAAGGACCTCAACTCTTGAGACTGTCCAGACTCCTCACCAGGACCTTTTGTGTGGTATGACTATTGACCCATTGCTCAGAGTGGGAAACTGAGGCTCAGAGATGAAGTGACTTGTCTAGCTAATGAGTAACCTGGTTCCAGCAGACCACAGAGCCTTGGGTCAGAAACACTGTGCTCTTGCCTCATTTTCCTGTTGCCGGGGTCCCCCTGGGCTGGGTGGAAGAGAAGGTGCCCCCTCTTCTTGTGGGGCCAGGCATCCTTTCCCAAGGTGCTTCCTGCCTCTGCTTGAAGAGGCTTTATTCGTAGACATTATCCCTGAGGACAAGAATCTCGCCTGACCCTGCAGGATCTAATGGTCTTGAGCTAGACGCAGCACCCCACATTTCCCCACACCCCCATCCCCACCCATCTCGTGGGTTCTCAGACCACACACCATTCTATGTTCCCCTGTTTTCTTCCCAGGGTGGCCAGAGCACCAAGATGCATTTTCTTGTGAACACCCTTAAAACGAAAGATCCTGTATAAGCACAGACAGTATTTTATCTGCACAGCCTGGTGCACTTTTTAGAGGTTTGGGGATCATTTATTTACTAAGTGCCTCCTGTGGAGTGAATAAGGCAGAACAATTCTTCTCGACCAGGGAGTTGAAAACTGGTGCCCCCTCAAGCTGGAGTTGATGTGCACATATTTTGTGTTTGGCTGATATGATGCTCAAAAATTTATTTCAAGCCAATATTTACAAATGGAAAGAGTTTGCCTAAAATACCCAGACCTCTGGATTCGTTTAAAAACTCAGAACTGCTGGCCGGGTGCGGTGACTCACACCTGTAATCCTGGCACTCTGGGAGGCCGAAGCGGGAGCATTGCTTGAGCCCAGGAGTTTGACACCAGCCTAGGCAACATAGTGAGACCTCATTTCGATAAACAAAAAATTAGCTGGGTGAGGTGGCACACCCCTGTAGTCCCAGCTATTCTGGAGGATAAGGCGGGATCACCTGAGCCCGGGAGGTCGAGGCTGCAGCGAGCCGTGATTGTGCCATTGCACTCCAGCCTGGGCGACAGAGTGAGACCCTGACTCAAAAAAAAAATTACAATTGGCGACCAGGCTAAACAGAATTCCTGTCTGGCGGCGATCAGCTGGATCTGCTGCCTTGTTGCATCCCACAGCCTCCTCTCGGTCCGGCTCTGCCTGTATGAAGTCTGCCTGACCTGCGAGTCCCCGAGTTTGGGCTCTCACCTTCGTTTGTGAGCACCTGAGTCCAAGACCACCCGCCAGGCGGTGGGGGAGGAGCTGGGCTTCGGCTCCCTGTCTGAAGTTCACAAGCGTGTCCACCAGAGGGCGCCTTTCTGCGAAGGCACCGAAGCTCTGAATGGAGAAAGCTCCGAAGTAAACCGCCTGGGTTCAAACCCTGGCTCCGTCAGTTATTAGCCGTGTGACCTAAGGCAAGCCATCTAATCTCTCTGAGTTTTAGTGTCGTGATCTGTAAGCGGTGAGGACAAAGTACCTACTTCGTGTAGTCTTCGTGACATTTAAAAAAAAAATCCATGAAAAGCTCTTGAAACAGAGCTCCCTCTGTTTTAGCTATTATTATTATTTTATCACGCAGATGTGCATCTGCTGTTTTGGCCCAGGATTGTTAAGGCCGTCTCTATTTTCGATGTCAAAAGTGTTACTTTGATCCTAAAGTTCACTGTGCACCGAAATATATATATCCAAATAATATATATTTAAATAATAATGTATACACACACACACATATATATGCACAACTCTCTCTCTATTTATTTGTGTCAGATTAAAATGCACAAATGAATCCGGCAGCAAGAGGAGACCTTTCTCCGCTGCGAATCATCCCCTCTAAACGTGATTCCTTCTGTCCTCCACGGCCGGTCCGACACCTTTCTTAAAGTGGGGCTTACCGGGCCGCGCGCCCCGGTTTTAGAAAGCCTCTAAGTGACTCCATTATCGTTCTTTCTATGCTTCTGCCCCAGTGAGTTGGAAAGGCATTGACTGAGTTTCGGCTTTTGCCCTACAGTTCATTTTTTGGGGGTAGAATTTTTGTGCTGATAAAAATTTCCTTTCTCGCCGTCGGGGGAATGGGGAAAGCTGTATTTTGTTGTCATACCAGACATGACCACACGAGGGCAGACGTATTCCACAGCATTACGCTATGTAAACCCCTTATTTAAATAATAATATTACAATAATACTAGTAATAAATGTAAAATCGTTGCATACCACTGAGTCCTCTAAAGGAAGGCTCTTGTGTACACTTGCAGGCATACGTATAGATGCATATATATAGAAGTCTGGCACATTTCTAGGTATCCCTACCTTCTGGTGCCTGGGAGACACCGTGTTGGGGAGAGAATGGATGTGGGTGGCCGGGGGGGCGGGGCCCCCCGACCCACCCATGGATAGCTGCAGCCCGACCTTTTCTGTTCCCAGCCCGTCTCTTCAGAAGTGTCCCTTGCCCCGCTCCACCCGTATGCCGGCTTGACCACGTTGCCCTAGGATGCGACGCGGCACAAACCCAAACCCACTTTTCGTCCCCAGCACTGGGCCACCCACGGACTTTCAGCTCCTTCCCCTTGGGCTTCCGAAGGCCAGTGTGGGCCCTAGACCCTGTGGCTGGAGGAGGGGGCGGGGGGACACTTGCACCGTGCAGTGTGCTCGCTCTGAGGTCACGCTGGGGTTTTGCGCGCGGCCCTGCAGCCCAGGTGGGGCAGGGGGCACCGGGGGCCGTGCAGAGAGGCAGAAGGGGACTAAGGCCTCTAAGGACTCGGAAGCTGGAGGGGAGACAGGAAAGCACTGACCCCATGACGGGGAGCGGTCAGCACTCGGCGGCTGTGGTCCCTTGCGAGTGCGTACACTTCCGTCCCCATTGTATGGGTGGGGAGAGCGAGGCTCGGAGAGATGAAGCGGCTTGTCCGCGGCTGTCGAGCGAGTGGGCGGCAAGCCTGAGATTCGAGCCCGCTCTGGGCTGGCCCCCGGGTCCCGGCCCCCAGCCTCGTGCCGAGCTTTGCACGGCGGCGTGTCTGCCGCTGGTGGCCGAGCCCGCGCTCCCGCCCCGAGCTCACGGTCCGCTCTCCCCGGCCCTAGGAACTCTCCCCCGGCCAGCTGAGCCTGGAGGACCTCCTGGAGATGACGGACGAGCAGGTGTGCGAGACCGTGGAGAAGTACGGCGCCAACCGGGAGGAGTGCGCCCGCCTCAACGCCTCCCTCTCCTGCCTCAGGGCCGTGCACGGGTCAGGTGAGCGGACTCGGGCCCGGGAGGCCCTCGCCCTCCCCGCGCCCTCTCCCGCGGGCCGGGCCGGGCGGAGTCGGCCTCCGAGGGCAGATGTGGCCTCGGATTGGGAGGCCGGAAGAAGTGGGCAGGGCGGCCCCTGGGCTCGAACTCTTGCCCGGGGAAGGCCGCTGCAATGCAGGGCCTTTGGTCCTGGATAATCAGGGCCCGGACAGGAAAGCATGGAGCGTGCGTAGGGTCTCTTTACCGGAGACGTTCTCAAGTGCCTTTGTATTTTGGGCCAATGTTTAGTTTCTTGGTTTTTACATAAAGAATTTGCATTCACTGTAACGCACATCAGAGAATAGATTTTAAAAAATAACCATCTAAGCCCTATCCCCTAGGGACCTGCTATTGTTATTTTGGTATGATTTTTGCAGACAAATGGGTCCATGCATATTTTAAAAAATATAGAACTATCCCCATATATTATTTTAAAACTTTTTTTTCCCACCTAACAGAATAACCTCTGTGACTTGGGGTTCCAGATATAGTGTCATCTCTCCTGGGCCTTTTCGATTAATTGCTCGAACATGTTACCTTTATTAGCAGCACATCACATATCATCCTCTCAAGGCTTCCTGCTTCTCTCTAACCTCATGATACCCCCCTCCCCCCCAGTTCTGGGGCCTTTCCGTCCCACGTGCTCCGCTCTGCAAACACCAGCTACGGAAAAGTGTCACCTGGGCCACCGGCACGGTTGTTCCAGTTCTCACCACAAGGTGTCGCTGTCGACCATCGGTCTGGCAGAGTCAGGCGGCTGCTCAGAGTCACAGATACCCTGGCTTGATCCCGCCTGCGACATTCCACAAGCATTGGTTGAACACCGGGCCAGACCTTGAGAGGTCCTCTCACCCGAGTGACTGTGATGAGCCAGCAGGGATGAGGATGCAGCAGTGAGCAAAACAGAGCCTGTTTGAAAGAGGACATCGAGCCAGATCCCCGGTGCATGCCCTTTGGTGTTCGTTCTTGCTAGCAGGTCAACATCCAAAGGGACCGTGCGTCAGGGGCTGTCTAGTGCCTCGAGGGGTGTTTGTTTAGCAGCAGCCTTGACTCTCCCCTTGAGATACCAGGAACATCCCGCACTCCGAGTCGTGGCAAGGAAAATGTCTCCAGATAGTTCCAAATGTTCCCAGAGAGGCAAAAGTCACCCCCCGCCCCGTTGACAGGCCGCAAGGTCATGTTATTCCTCACACCTAGTACAATGCTGTCGAGTCACATCAGTATGGCTGAGAGGGGCTCTGACCACTCAGGACATGCAAAGTCTCTCCAAGGAGACTTCTTCTCTTCACCACAGTGAGGCGCATCTAGCAGGTGTCTCACCTTTAAACGATTGCATAGAGTTACAATGTTATACCAGAGTCAGCACACCTAATTCCTTCTTCTTTCAATGCCTGAATACTAACACCATTCGTTCACCCAATCACCTATTTTTGGAAATTTGAGTTGCATCCATATTTTTCCTATCATAAGCAGTGCTGCAGTGAATACCCTTGAGTGCTATCTTTGGGTATCTCTGTGACTGTTTCTTTTTTTATTTTCTTTTTTTTTTTTTTAGTCAGAGTCTCGCTCTGTCGCCCAGGCTGGAGTGCAGTGGTATGATCACGGCTACCGCAGCCTCAACCTGCAGCGCTCAAGTGATCCTTCCGTCTCAGCCTTCCAAGTAGCTGAGATTACAGGCACGCACCACCATGCCCGGGTCATTTTTTGATTTATTGTAGAGGTGAGGTCTCGCCATGTTGCCCAGGCTGGTCTCAAATTCCTAGGCTCAGGCAATCCCCTCACCTTGGCCTCCCAGGGTACTAGGATTACAGGAATGAGCCATTGCGGTTGCTGTTTCTTTAGAGTGAATTCATAGAAGGGGGTTCTGCAGCAAAAGGTTTACATATTTTATGGCTTCTGGGGAACACAGCCATATTGCTTTCCAGAAAGTTCATATCAATGTATGTCTCTCCCTCTCTCTCTCTGGCCCCTGCTGTGCCTGACAGTGAGAATTGGAGGTGAGGTTGTCAGGTGCTTTTCAGAGTTCACAGCTTCGCATGTGACATGACTGAATTTGGTGGGTTCTTTAAAGTAGACCTGGCCTCCAGTTCTGCCTGAGAGAGGTATTTATGTCAGCCCTTTGAGGGCAAAACAGTCATTTTTTGGTGACAGCTTGGGCTGGGCAAGACTGTGCAAGGTCTTCTCCTCTGGTCTTTTTCAATCAAGATGTTGAAACTGCCCCCTCTTCAGCTGGTTTTCTCAGCCTCCCTTCCCCCTGTAATATTTTCAGCCCACGGTTTGCCTTGTCTCAATAAAGATTTCTAATGTCAAAAAAAAGAGAAAAAAAGACACACAGTAGCAAATACGAGTTTTTTTGCAACCCTGTACACAGACACAATATTTCTATGCATGATAGAAGCAGATGTTTTATATTCTTTTCTGTTCTATTCTCTCTCTCTCTCTCTCTCTCTCTCTCTCTCTCTCTGTTTTAGCTAGAGTCTCACTGTTTCATCCAGGCTGGGGTGCAGTGGCACAATCCTGGCTCACTGCATCTTTGACCTCTTGGTCTCAGGTGATCCTTTCACCTCAGACTCTCAACTAGCAAGGACTACAAGTGTGTGCCACCACACCTGGCTAATTTTTTGATTTTCTTGTAGAGACGAGGTCTTGCTCTGTTTTCCAGGCTGGTCTGGAACCCTTAGGCTCAAGTGATTCACCAGCCTTGGCCTTCCAAAGTGCTAGGATTACAGGTGTGAGCCACCATAGCCAGCCTTCTGTTCTAGTCTTTGTCACTTACCAGATGCCAGTGATGACTTCCATGTTCATTTCACACCTTCTTTGTGAGGTGTGGCCCATTAGTTTAACCTACACTGATTTCACTGGTGCTCCTGTCTCTGCGTGGGCCTCCTTCCGATTCCTCCTAGGTAGCTAAGACCCAGTCTCCTATGCCCGGCCTCAGATGCCAGCCATGGAGCCACTGGGATCCTGAGAGCTCTGGTCATGTGCCTTGTCTGTCCACTTCCTACAGCATTTAGGGCTGAGGTTGGCTCAACTCAGACTTCTTGGTAAAGGAGTATCTACCCAGCTCAGAGTTCCCTCAAAAACACACCATCTCTGCCATTCTTGTAGGCAACAGTGCCACTGGACACATTTTCATTTTTGCCCCTTTGGGGAGTGATTTGTTTGTAAATCGGTGCATCCCTCCTTCACGAGACTGTCATCTGCAAGAGGGCAGGATCGTGCCTGTTTCTGATTGCTGCTTCATTCCCAGGGTGAAGGTCAATGTCTAGCACATAGTAGGGGTTCAACGCATTTTTTTGGTTTTTGTTTTAGAGACAGGCTCTCACTCTGTCACTCAGGCTGGAGTGCAGTGGTGCAATCGTAACTCACTGCAACCTTGAATTCCTGGGCTCAAGTGATCCTCCTGCCTCAGCCTCTTGAGTAGCTGGGATTACTCATGCCTGGCTAACATTTTAACTTTTTTTGTTTTTTTGTAGAGCAGACGGGGTCTTTCTGTGTTTACCAGGCTGGTCTCAAACTCCTGGCTTTAAGTGATACTCCCATCTTTGCCTTCCAAAGTGCTGAAATTATAAGCATGAGCCACCATGCTGGACCAATAAATATTTTTAAGTAAATCCAACTTCCCCCTCAGCTGGATCTCGGAAACTCACCAATGACTTAAAGAACACCACCCTTTTGGTGGGTTGCAAAGCATCTCAGGATTTGACTCCTACTCGATGTCTCCCTGTTCACATTTTTCCTCAAGCTCTAAATGTCCAATAAATCCACTAGTCGCCAGACTCGGTGGCTCAGCCTGTAATCACAGCACTTTGGGAGGCCAAGGTGAGTGAATTGCCTGAGCCCGCGGGTTCGAGACCTGCCCGGGCAACTTGGTGAGATCTCATCTCTACAATAAATAAAAAATAGCTGGGAATGGTAGCACATGCCTGTAGTTCCGGGTACTTGGAAGGCTGAGGCGGAAGGATCGCCGGAGCCCAGCAGGTC